>NC_063193.1:16897157-17012157 GCF_017589495.1 Alosa alosa | reverse complement strand
ACACTCATGCAGGGAGAGAAACAGGTAGAGACAGATTCAGACCTCCCAAACACACACAGGGTGCCAAGTGGTGGAAGTGGGTTAGTGTTGGTTCCAACAGTGGTGCTCTCACATACATCACATTTCTGCCTGCACCTGAACTAACACAGCAGACCTGACATGGCATCACCTTCTGTCTCTCTCCCACTCTCTTCCTCTAGTGCCCCTGTGTGTGTGTGTGTGTGTGTGTGTGAGATGCATTCACACACACACACACACACACACACACACACACACACACACACACACACACACACACACACACACACACACACAGAGACACACACACATACACACACACATACACACACACACATACACACACAGAGACACACACACACACACACACACACACACACACACACACACACACACACACACACACACACACACACACACACATACACACACACAGAGACACACACACACACACACACACACATACACACACACACACACACACACACACACACACACACACACACACACACACATACAAAAGTGGTTTGGATGCGAAAAAAAGAGACAGAAAACACACACACAAAAACAAACACAACTTCAGCAAAGACTAATGCAGTCCATGTTTCGTCCCAGTAAATCAGAGCTGCTGTTTGTCCAGGGCTTGTGTCCCAGCTGTGCGGGCCGCTGAGAGCAGGTGAACAGGCAGACTGGGAGTAGCCTGCAATAAATCTTACAGTCAGTTGGGGCAGAGAAAAAACAAACGCTTAGTGTCCACCATACTCCTGTCAAACTGTGTGTTTGTGGGTGTTTTTACACACTGTGTGCATCCTTGTCAGTGGTGTGTGTTGTGTGTGTGTGTACATCTGTGTTTGTGTTGTGTGTGTGTGTGTGTGTGTGTGTGCATGTCTGTAGTTCTGAATGTCCATACAAGATTCCAGTTGCAGTACTGATGAAATGCAATGCACTTCCTAGCAGAGAGAGAGGAGAGCAACACAAAGCAGTGTCTATCTTAACCTGACAAGCCACAAGCACCAGTCCCTCCATTTCTGACCAACTCCCATCTGAGAAGCCTACCACTGGATGGAAGTTTTCAGTTCATTCAGTTCACCTGTGCCATGCAAATAAATTAAATCAAATGAATGTTATAACGCTGGCAAGACTATCAATCATTTCAGCAGAGAGTGAGAGAGAGAGAGAGAGAAAAGAGGATTTGTGTGAGTGGGTTATGCCTTTTGCCAGCCTCTTGACTGACGTTGGCTTGCAGTGCGCTGTTAGCGGCAGCAGAGTGGTGTGTAAACTTCTCAAATGAGTTTTCTCACTTTGTTTAAACATGTCCGTCTCAATGCTGACACATTACAAGGGTGAATTTTCATCCGGAGCCTTTGCCAACCCAGCACACAGGCTCATGAGCCCCATAGTGTGCTTCTCTATCTCTCTCTCTCTCTCTCTGTGCTTGCGGATATGCACAATGCACATCAGATACCTCAGCAGTCAGCTTTTGGACCCCAGTAAACAACCTGTTCTGGGTTCAGTTCCTTTGCTATAAATGGCCCAGGCCTTGTAAAGTTTAACAGCTGCTTCTTTCCTCGTTTGCACTTCTCCTGCAAGGCTAATGTTGACGGTGGAAAATGTTTCTGACAACGTGCCCTGTTATGAATTTACTTGTTCTCATAAAACATGCATTTTCTCCCTCTCTCTCTCTCTCTCTCTCTCTTTGTCTCTGTTCCTCTCAGTTGGATTTTTCCAGCGTGGCTACAAACAGGCCTCTCTCAGTTCTGTGCGAGTTCTATATCGTGGGAAGCTTGTAAAGAAGTCTGACTCCTCTCAAGTGGGTCCATTAAAGCGTTTTATCACCTGCCTGTTTAATTAAGGAGTTTTTATTTTAAAAATAGAGATTATTATCCTGCACTCACTGTTGTCTGGCCTGGACAGATGAACTGTCAGACTTGGATGGTGCAGCGTTTCATTAGGATGACTTTAATTTAATTTAAAATGGAAGTAAGGCAATTTCACAATACGTAATAACAGAAGGAGTCTAACGTGAAATTAAATGCAGTACTGTAAACACACCGCAAAAAGTTTGATGCTGTAATGTGTTGCAGAGAGTATTACATTCTCCATTAGACTATCTGTGTCATCAGTCTCAGTTTCAAAGGTTATGAGTTATAGGGAACTCAAAAAAGTCACTCTTTACACATCAATGCTACAGTAATGTGTATGTATTATCAATTTGATACTCTCAATACTTCATCAAAGTGTTGAGAGAATCTTCTTTTCTCTCTTCTGTAATTTATTGTACTATATGAACCTATAAAGTATGGCTGTTCACTGCATAACCCTAAATGCCAAATACCCAATTATGGTAATATGACCATTTTCCAACTCTAACAAAAGCAGCACGCTTTCAAAAAGAATTCCCCACACGAACCTAAAATTCATCTCAAGTCCTGCTTGGTATCTTTTTTTTTCTTCTTTTTTTGGAAGCACGCTTTGTTTTCTTCCTGGAAATCACACCATCCTCACGCCATCGGCTTCACATGCCACAGCCTTCCCGCCAGTCGGAATGAAGGTGGCCTGGTGCTCGGCGGTGCTCTGCGGTGCAGGGCGGCGCATTGCGGCACACCATGGCCGATCCTCCCTGGTCCAGTGCCTGCTCATGCTCTCCGTGGGGAGAGAGATGAATTTTAGCCTCGCTGTGTCTGTCTGTGGTTAGGGAATCTCAGACAGAGCGTTGGCACACCCCGGCCTATTGTGTGCGTCCCACAAGCCTCAGAGGTCTGGCGCAGCTAATTAAGCTCCATGCATGTGTATGATATAAATATATACAATGTGCTATATTGTGTGGAGAATGTTTTGCGGGTGTGCTGTATGATGTGGGGTGTGAGACTGCGGGGCCTCTGTGAGTGGAGACGACGGCGGCTGAGGGGGCTGGGGCCCAGGTTTGGATGTGGTCCTGCATATGAAATGGAGGTTCCAATAAAACAGAGTTCCAAAACGCAAACCTTTTGTCTGGGAACCAGGCTTTAGCAGATCAGCAAAAATGAGGAGAGAGAAAAAAAATCCCCCCGCCGTCTGTCCCTCACCGTTTCGCTCTTTCTTTGTCTTTGAAACACATGATGTCTTTCACCAGCTGTCTTTCAACACTTCCCATCAGCACATACACATTTATGCCCACCTTTGTGCTCAATGCTTGAAAAGTGGTATATAAATAAATATTATTATTATTATCATTATTACCACCCACTACACACACACACACACGCACACACACACACACACACACAAACACACTCACAAACACACACACACACACACACACACACAACACAAACACACACACACAGACACACACACAATGTGTTATGACAGGTGATTGGCTGGTGAAGAGGGGGCTGTTGTGCTTTGGTCCCCTGTGTTGCTGAGTCAGAGCTCAGCGTCGTTGGCAGCTGAAATTACAGCACAGACTCAAGCTTCCCGTTTTATCACGATGACTCAGTAGTAGCCCCAGTTGTGGCCCCAAGGAGCGAGAGAGTGAGGGAGGGAGTGGGAAGATAATGTAAACACAGGGCACCAGGTGAGGGGGATGGGGCAGCAGCCTCGGCCTGCACCGCCATCCCAAGGATATGGCTGTGCTGCTCAGGCTAGAGCTGCTGCTTTGGGGTTTATTCTATTTCAGGTTGATTTTGTGTGTGTGTGTGTGTGTGTGTGTGTGTGTGTGTTACAAAGAATTTAAATTAAGCAGTTCTACAGGCTGTAGAATCTCTTTTGTGTGCTTTATAAAATCAGGGTCAACTTGAATATGAACATGATACGTGTTACTGTAAAGTAATGGTAACGCATCCGGTGGTTTCAGTGTTAGCAAGTCTGTGTATATCTGTTAGTGTGCGTGTGTTGTGCTCCCCTTAATACCTGACCACACCTCTCTACATTCACATCACATCAAGGCTGTAATAATGATATACTTTGAGGGGGATTCAAAAATTCAAAATCCCCCAATAAGAAATAAAATTTTATGCTACAGTGGTATCACTCACTGTTGTCCAAAATGATCACTTGTTACACACTGTAAAATGGTATGGTAAATGGTTAAACAACTGATAGAGAAAGAGAGTGCAGATGTGAGATGCATTGATTACAAACCTGAACTTGCCTTGCACAATAATTATATTGAGAACAGCATGGAATTATGAGTAAATTGGTACAGAGGTCATTATTTTTTATCGCCTTCTCTCTCTGCCCTTCACACTGCCTTCTCTCTCATGATCAGATCAAGGGCACCTGACAATAAACAATATTCAAGCCAAAAAGTAGGTCACTTTTGTAGATAACGAAAACTGGTGCATTCCTCAAACCATACTTCTGGTCTACACAATCCGCATGATCCAAGGGACCTGCCAAAACCTTTAAGTAGGTCTGGTTTTGTCTAACATCCTGTCTGGTTTTGTAACATCGTTGAGCTTAGTCTGTGCAGAACCTGAAAGTACCATCTGGCTTGTTAACAAGAAGGCATGGCGATGCCCAGGCTGATGAAGAAGGCTCAGCAAGGCCATTCTTAAGGAGATAACCCACCTCTGTGTCTATGTGTTCCCTTTTCTCTTGAGAAACACAATGTTGTCTGATTGGTAAATCATCACCAACATCAATTTCATGTTGCAGCAAATGTGTCTGAGTTGGAGTATCTGAAAACACTTTGGGTGCGAGAGGTCCCGAGCCCCCATTTATAACCTGGCTCATAAGTAACAAAGAAATGGGGGGAGGAGACAGTGCGACGATTCACGTTTAAGGTTGAATTACGTGAAAAGCATGATGATATCAACAGACAACAGAACAAAAACACAAAGCAAAGCTCCCGCCGCTACTGTCGAAGGCCAGACCCACTTTATCCGGTTAGGTGGGACACGCCCCGTATGCTGGCACATGCCCATCCCGGAACACGTGGGACCAGGCCTACGAGAGAAAAGGCAGACAAAATCAGTATCAAACACAAAAACAACTGAGAGGCCAAAGGGGCTTAACACTCACCATGCACATTTGTGACCCTGCAAGGCAAAACCAGTCGTTTACAAAATTAAGTTAATGTGCTCACATAAATGGTCATTGACTAAGCTTTCCAACGATATGTATATCGAGGGTATTGCAAAAAGTATCGCTAAGATAACCGCATCCAAAGTTGCAATGGTTCTCCTGTCACGATACGCCAGAAGAGGAGAAAATCACCTTTTTAAATAAATTGTCACATGCTATAGTGTGAGGACACAGCTATTATTAGCCTTACGGTAGCGTGACTTTGAAGCGGATGACTGACTATGTCCAGTTTTATCAACCGAGTGAGTGCCTTTTTCTGCCCCCTAGTTAATTGAGTGTCCCAGTGACGGCACTTCTATTTGCCTCCATGGGACCTGTCTTTCAAAAAAATTTGAACGCCAGTCTATGGTGAAAAAGAAATTATTTTCTGGTCCCGGTTGACTTGTGCCTTGAATTACCCATATGATGTTTGTCAATTTTAAAGACAATTTTTAAAGACATTTACAGTTTGTTTCTTAACTATTGAATTACAACATTGTGAAAGATCGTAATTCCAACGACTACAAACCCATCAGTCGCTAGTGACGTTAGCTCATTCACAGCCACACTAGATTGTACAAGCATACCAGCAACAGATCTTAATTGGGCTTTCCTTGCCGGCGAAAATACCATGAGTCAGAGGATTAAACACATCAGGTAAGTTGTATTCGGCCCATAGACTGTACATTAGATACTGTTAATGACATAGCAGGCAGCAAGATGCAACCGTTAACTAGCATAACAGCTAGCATGCTAATCTTATCGTTTCATTACGCAGGAGGACGACATCGCTCGGTGAGACGAGATGTAGTCCACTGAGCCGGATTCGCGACAAAACCAACTTTTGAAGTCTATCGAACAACAGTATTTTCTTGACGTGAAAAATTATCTTTAAATTCACACACATCATATGTGAAATTCGTGGCACAATTCAAACTGGACCGAAAAATAATTGTTATCTCTCCATTAACTCCCCGCTCATATTTTTTGAAAGACAGGTCCCTTGTAGCGGAAGTAAAACGGAAGTCACTCGCACACTCTATACCAGGGACGGTCATAAGGTGTCACTATAGAATATAATTCATGTATTTCGGGGGAAGTAAGGGGAGAAGAAGTTCTATGTACACAGATTGTGTAGGCTATATAATAGGCCCACTTTTAAAATGTGCTACTGCTACGTCAATGGAAAACTTCTCCTGGTCCGTAAAATGACGCCAGGATATTTCTAAAAGTGCTTTTGACCGCTCGCGCCCTGAAAGGCAAGTCTTTTTAACATTTACATTCGGTTACATCTACCAAGAACGATAGAGAGCTTACACATTGAGTAACGAGTAGCCAAATGAGTAGGCTACATTTTAGCTCTACCGTAAAACCTTATAGCGGCGTGGACAAATGGAATGCCAAGCTGTTTTCGGAAGCTTTGTCCTAGAGTGCCAGCAATCTAGACCATTGTTGATGATTTTTGTACAGCCACAGCATATTCTGTGTTATAGCTATGAACACATACAATGGCTCGTTTAAAAAGGTGAGACTTTAAGCTCTCAGTGGTGCAAACCGTGTATTTCTACACTTCTGTTCCTGAGAAATCCTAAGCTAAACAGTGGCTAGTTTTCATCAAAATCGCTGTTTTTTTTTTTTTCTAGAAATGGAGATATAACGTCTTTCATGAAATATGAAGTGTTGCCTGTAAACTTTCCGGGAAGTGATCGGAAGTGATCAGCCCAGACCTGGCGTAGACTGCCACCTAGTGATAGACCCACCTAAAATGGCCTGGTTTTGAGATGACGCGGTATGCGCCACTGATTCGACCCAAAGCGCAACCGAAGTTATGATAAAATGTCCAGATCCACGCCATATATTCATTTCCATTCATCACAGAGTTCCCAAAATCACATATAAGGTGTGTTAGAGTGTCTAGTTTCGTAATTAAAAAAAAGAGCTAAAAACGTAATATTAAGTTTTTGACTAAGTTAATATTAGCTCAATGAGCTAATGTGTTTAATCTTCACCTAAATAAAGTCAGGGTTTAACAGTCAAAACGTATGTTTATCCGTGAAATTTGTTCACAATATGAAAGTGTAGATTGTATACTGTCGAATTATGCAAAAACATGAAATTCGACATTTTAACCCGTATGTTTGTTTATCGTGGATTTTCTCAAAATAGCACTGTGCGCAAGACGACTGGTTTTGCCTTGCAGGGTCACATTTGGTCCACCCCAATGTTTTTTTTACTACTTTATTGCAATAGTTTATCCACTTCCATGTAAGGCACATATTTCACTTACTTTACATTGCATTTTTTTATTTTATATATAAAGAAACAGAATAGAGAAAAAAAATAAACCCCAATGTTGACTCCATGGCTACAGCCTTGTAGCAGATGCATCAAAACAATGCAGTCATTGCATCAAATATTTGAATCTCATTCATGAACTGACACACAAAACATGTCAACAAACAATAGCTTCAGCATTATTTTTAACATGATTTACAATAATGATATAGTCCTGAGGGGTATTTCACAAAACCTAGATAAGGGATTAAGCTGGGATTTTTAGGTTATCCTGGATGAATTTAGCCTTGACTTGGTTTCTTGAATTTAGTTACCATGGGGATTTATTCAGGCACCTAACAGCTAAAGCTAAGTTAATTCTAATGGTAATTATGTGGTCTTATTGGTTCAGCTAGCTGTCATTCACATCAGACCTCCATGCTAATTTTAAGGAGCTTTATTCCATTTATAAACTATTTGCTAAATGTATTTGCTCGCAAAACAAAACGGATTGTCTGCCTACTACCATATGGTTATTATTTTTATTGTGATAGCCTTATAATTATTAACATAGGCCTAGGTACTCATTGTTTGCTTATTTTATTGATAGACGTTTGATGAATAGCCTACTGTAGTTGATTGGAAGTGGAGGGGCAAGTTTTCGAAGGTATTTTCAACTATAATATTAAGGTATATCATATGTGCATCTTTGCAGTGGCAAGCGCTTTCTTAATGATGTTGCGTGCCGAGACAAGGAAGCACTCACACGTGGGTGCATACGTAAATTTGCATTCAGTTGGTCTACCACGCCTACTGTACTTCTGCTGTTTTACAGAAATAGCCATGATTCCCCATTCCAAAAAGGATAACTTTACTTCATTGTTAGTCTATATCAAAAGCGGTTGTTCACTTGTGTGAATGACGCTATTTTCCGCGTCTTTTTTATTCCAACCGTGGGCACTTTGGAGCAGAAACGAGAACGCGCACACATCCTGAATTACTTACACCTGGCTTGACATAGTCGCTCCTACTCGTCCTGGATTGGCATTAGTAAAACGAGTTGAGCTAGGATGACCAGACAACGCTATGTCAAACCTCGCTTTATCACTTATCTTGGATGTCTTAATTCTGCCTTTGTGAAATACTCCTCTGATGGCATCATACAATGATAATATGTATATACATATATAAAACTATTATGTTTCTCTGAATATGCAGTATTTTTATGTCTTTATCATTGTGTGTCATGTTTTTTAGGAGTTTTAGGTCACAAATCCATGCAGATATGAAATACAGCAGAAACATGTAACATATAACAATCCAAGAATGCGCAGTAAAACCAAGGAGTTTGGCAGTTTCCTTTAAGCCTTTAACTGCGGCTGTAAATCAAGAGGAATGGTTTATTTTATCTACTACAAAAACACACACAGCAGCTTGAATGCTTATGGTAGCCCATTACTAACCATACCGGTATTTCAGCTCTGCTCTCCAGCTATCTCTGTCTGTAGTTTTTAGCAGACTGAGGGAGCCTGTTCTAAAGCAGAGCAGAAACTATAAGGATAAAACAGCCGTTTTGAGCCCTTTAAAGTTAAAATTTCACTCGTATCACAATATTATCCTAATCACCTAATATTTTCAGTTCGGTTGCGACGCTTAGCCAAGACTTAAAGTCAATTCTAGTCAGATAATAAAACAGTCTCACTTCCCTGCTACGCTTGATTAGGAAAAATATTTAATAAGACAGACAGCACACCAACTGAGGTCGTGGGGGAATGAGAGAGAGAGAGAGAGAGAGTGTACCGGAGAGAGATGTTTATTCAGCACAGGCCCCTCCACTCAGTCCTCATCAGTATCAGGTGTTGGAACAACAGGGGCGCTGCTCACTGGATATGACCACAGCAACTACTCACCCAGCCGGCCACACATTCTTCAGTGGCATTCGAAAATATTTAGGGAAAAGTGAGCGAGGAGGAACGCAGCGAGCGCAAATGAAAAAACGAAAGAAAGAACTTCAGATATGCCCACACAGAAAACAGACACGAGACCAACGGGAAGAGGAGAACATGTAGAATTGGCCTTAAGGTGACAAAAACACTCAGGGGGTGGATTTTGGGGTGCTGTGGTTTTAGAGAACTGGTATAGCAAGGGAGCAAGGTGTTACCTAACACCAAGGACAAATTTGACACCTAGCAACAGAAGTGGGAACAGGCACTGCACCTAATTGGTTTTGCTCCAAGAGCTTAAAATCTGTCAGTACACAATCAGTTTTGCTAGCAATCTAAAGTATCGCATGCTCCTGAGGTCGGTCTGAACTTCAATAATGGCAGAAACCCTTGCTGAGTCGGGGTTCTGGTTTATTTATTCAGCGTTTCGGACCTTTCAGAAGCTGCGTGGAACACGACCTCAACGCTCCGTTTGATTGGTCCCTCAGTAGGGCCATGTGGCACTCTGCTAACCCCGGCGCTCAGGACGTCCGAACGCGTTGCACGTCATTCCTCCGAAATGATGAGTGACTGTACAGTAGCCAGAGTGTTATTTCTTAGAGGGCCAGGCTGCAGGCGGCCAATCAGGCCAACTGGTTTCCTCAGATTCAGTGCAGGGTGCTGAATGCAGCCCGGAGAGATGTGGTTTTGTCCAGGTATTTTTGTTGAGTTTTCAGTGGAGTGTCAGTTACCCTATGACACCAAACTGTTGAATACCTGAGGTGTTTTATATCGGTGTTGTTCTCCTTTTGGATGTGTTTTTGCTGTTGGCATATTCGTAAGGTGTGCTTCATCTGTCAGGCATTTTGGACTGGGCTTTTCCGGGTATCAAAAATAGAAGCCGCTCAGTCCCAGTGTTTTCTTCGAGTGACAGCCATCTTTAAAAACAGTCTAATCATATCACAAGGACCTAGTTGTTCACATTCAAGCAAAAAAAATAGTACACAGTAAATTTTATAGTGTTTATTTTTGGTTCACCTGACCCGAGCCGAGAGCATTTTGACAAACTGCACCTGGCTTATTTTGTTTGCAGGTACTTTTTCCCCAGCAGTATTTTGATAAATGTAAATGCAAAGTAGTTTTGGCAAGGTGTCATTCATGCTAGAAACAGTGAGTTAGAGGCCGATAAAGCCTCTTTTCATGGCTGCAGAACAGGCAGGGCCTCTTGCACACATGGACCCAAAACACGCACATGGAGGGGCAGCTACTTGCCCCTGAGGCTAAATCACAGGGGGGACAAGAGAAAAAAAAATAAAATAAAGAAAATATTTCCCAAAATGAAACCCTACCTTCCAACCTCCTGATCCACAGGAAAATATAGTGGTTGGTAATCGACTGTAGAGAAGAAGAAAAAATATGAAGGCAAAATATTTTGAGCAATACGACTTATTTTGTAAATCAAATGCTTTATGGACTTATGGAGTGATTTGTTTATTCATGTCCAAAATCTTCTGCTTCTTTTCCAGCCAGACATCAACAGAATTCAGTTAAGATTCACAAAATGGCAAGTGTTCCAAATACTCAATGACTGATGTATGTAATTGACCACTGCACTTGGTGATGTTTATTTTGATTATTTTGATTGAAAACTGCTGTAGCAATTTTAGCAGCAGCATTCAAGCTAAGGTTAACAGAAAACCAAAAAATATGTACGGTATGGATCATGGGTAACCTCTTGAACTGTCATTCTTTGAGTGCAATATCAGACTTCTACATAGCCTCGGCCTCTACAAACACTTTCACTAATAAACCAGAGTTCCAGTCTGTAAAGATAGGACTACTACAATCAGACTAAGCAAAACACCACAGTTCTACATGAATGAATAAATGAAATTGAATGAATGAATGAATGAAGGAATGAATGAAGGAAGGAATAAATAAAATGCACAGGATAATAAACAGTGGGTTTCGTTGATGTTGAATTTAGGCCTTTCCATGAGAAAGAAAAATTGCATTCAAGGTCGATGTGTCATTGAAGACACTACGAGGCTAGGGGCCATAATCCAAGGATTTACTTCCAGACTCTGGTCCAGGGGAGCCAGCTGGTATTGAGTTTCTCCCTGAAGCAGCTGCCTCGTAGTGGGCCAGCACGTCTGCTCCTGCACCCTTTGAAAGGCGATAATGGAGGACTGAGAGACCCGGAGATCCACCACTGTGTGGAGGACAAGCAGAGGCACGCTGTAAGGCTAGACCCAGGCAAATGCACACTCTAAATTGATGCTCTCCTAACCGCAACCCTCATCTCACCCGGCTGGTCCAATCAGGACAGACAGATGAATCATGGAGTAGAACTTTACTCATCAACTGAACTGAAGGATCTTCCTGATCACCTGACTCTCATTGGAAGCCATCAGTGCTGAGTAGATGCCATTTTGAATCCTTAGTTCACCTAAAGATACCAGTTGGATCTAAAGAGTTGCAAATGTTCTCCTACTTGTTTGACAAAGAGACAAAGTTCACATCTAGAGAGACAGAAAGGAGAAAGAGAAGCTTTACAACAATGACTAGAAATAAAGCTTTAAATTATTCCAAAGATTCAAAATGTCTGAGGCCTGACTCCTGAAGAGGGTCACTGGAAGTTCACAGAACTCCACCGACACACTGTCAGAGGTGGCAGACAACTTTCGGAAGCAGCCTGATCATGTGTTGATTAGAACATTTCATCAGTCTCAGTGGTCTACCATTTCTGTTCTTCAATCTCTCTCTTTATTTTACTTTTTCATTTCCCCTCTCTGCAGGATGGGACCTGCTCTCTTTGCTAGCTGAGGTGGTTTTGCCTGTGTTTGGTCTGGCCACACAAAGTGAGTGGAAAATAGCTCTGTAGCCCTGAGTCTCTGAAGCTTCATTCCAGCGGGTTTTGCTTGGCGGCTCTGGGCCTGTTTTACTTGGACAGCAGTGCCAAAGGATGAGTAGAGAGAGAGAGAAATGGAGAGAGAGAGAGAGAAGGAGGTAGTGCAGAAAGGCCTATTCAGAGATCATACAAGCACTAGGCTGCAGATGGGAGATGTATAAACCAGTGGCCACCATGTTTATTTGCAGCACATGATCCTTCCCAGCATGCTCAGGAGACGAAAGGAAAAGGAGCAGGAACATTCCGGAGATGGGTGCCGGGAATACTGTAACACATGACTGTTGTGACACAGAATGGAGGGATATGTGAGAGATGAAGACCCTGAGTGTTTTACTCTCAATTCAGCCATTGCCTTTGTTCATATAGGTAATGTTTTTGAATACAGAGAATTCTGAAAATTACAAAAGATAGGAGCTTTAGTATCCAAATGATCTGGTATTCCCAAAAACATGATAGTCGGACTACCTCCTTTATTTGAGATTTATCAAGTTGAGCTGAGCGCCATGATATTGACAGGACATAGAACCAATGCTCAATGTTTTCATATGTTCTCTATTAACGATGAAATTTCAAGAAATCCATTATTTTGGATATGACAATTGTTTGTTAGGGGCAAGACAGACAAGGACCACAAGTGAGTCACGTTTCTTTCAGTTTATTGAAGGGTTGGGAAAAAAAGGAGTGTGTGGCTGTGTGTGTGTGTCCCTGTGGCAGAGAGGCATCAAACGTTGGTGGGGACGAAGGGTCTGGGCTTACACACCAGGGGCCTGGAAGTCCTGGGACACACACACAACACAACAGGAGAGCAGAGGAACAGGGCAGGCGAAACAAGGCAGCAGCACAGACAAAGGCAAGGCAGAACTCGCCATTGTAAAGGTCGAATTACCACGGCAGGAGAGCAGAGTCAGGCAGGTCCGGGTACACAAGCAAGAGTCAGAGTAGCGCGTAGACTTACAGGTGCAGGCTTTGCAGATATTCTGACGAAGGTGGACTGAAAAACAGGGCTTTAAATACAGGGGATGGTTAACAGGAAATGCAGTGCAGCTGGCAGGTCAACGAGAGAGCAAGGGTAAGGACAGGTGCGGCTAAACAGGCAGAGCAAAACAGAGACTGGGAGTGGCAGATAATTGAGAGCAATGAAGGCTCGTTAACAGGCAGGGAGAGAGAGCTCACGACATTGTTAATGCACAATTGTTTATGTAATAAACTATTTTAAACTAAATTAAAGGAGAAATCCGAAACGGAGATCTATGTGAAAACTGTCTGAATTTCTCCTTTAACTAAAAGGCCCCTCTGAGTTGCACCATTTACGTTTGAGTTCGAGAGTTCAAGCTTCTCTCCACAGAACCATCTTTTGATGGTGAGCATAACCCTTTTATCTCCAAATAGCTCTACCAGTAACCTACTGTATGTGGTTCCAAACTTCTTTAAAAGGTTTTTCAGCCAAGCACACCCAGGTGTCCCAACAGAAACAACTCACTCTATTTTAGGAATGTATTGACTCACAGTACAAGGAAATTATGTTCATGTCGATTTTCCTTTTTTATTTAAGCCATCTGTCTGCAGACTCTCACAAGCAAACTTTTCTTGCTCTGAATTACAAAATCTTGAGCTAATCCTCTCGCTGCCTTCATCATTCTGACATGGCCACTTGCGCTGAGCATTTAATGCATATATTTTAATGGGGCACTGCCAAGATTTTCAGAGGTGTTTGCCAAGAGCCTGACGAAAGCTTCCCAATGGCCAGTGTAAAGCTATATGAATTGTGGCATTGACTTGTTTAGTTCTGTGACGCATTTCTACAAAATGCTCTCTGTACCGCTGTGTTATATCTTACATCAAGAGAGTTTTTCTATAATTGACCTGTTTATTTTTATAAAAAGAAAACATGTATATGAAACTCTTCTGATGTCCACGGCTGGTGACAGTTGTGGCAGCTGCAAAAATGGTGCCATTTATTGCCATTTTGGCTATGTAGAGTATCCTTTGTGCGTGATGGGTTAGCTGACCATTTAATTGAGGGGGAAAATGCCAGTGGGTCATTGCTGAAGGTCATGTGGGAATAATTTCTTGTCAAACCATGGAAAAAGAGCCAAATGTCTATGGGATAATATTTGTTTCACTAGAAACTGAACATGAATGCTTTAAATTGAATCAGTCAACTTTAAAGTTTGCATTGAAAAACTGAATCTGAATAGCATAATTTGAAATTGAATTTTTTGGTTTGCAACTGAATTCAAACAAAATTGAAACTGAATGTAATATGAAATTGAATTAATTTGTTTTAAAACTGTATTTGATCCTTGCACTGTTACAATGTTCACTAGAAACTGAATATATATTTCACGTTTGAAATCATATCTGTCAAGTTGAATATTTCTGAAAGCCATTTACAGAATTATAGGCTCATAATATCTCTGTAGGAGCCCCTTATCATTGTGGTGATTGTGAGGGAACTGTAAGAAAGTCATAAAGAAGGTGAACTCGAAATGTAAGACGCAGCACCATCTCCAACAGATAAGGCAAAACAGCAAAACACAATAAAGATATTGTGATAAGAGGAGATAGAAGAAAAAGAAAAGATCAAGGTAAAGATAAAACAAAGACAAAAGGCAGAAAGAACAAAGTCAAATAATGTTGGCAGATAAAACAAAGACAAAAGGCAGAAAGAACAAAGTCAAATAATGTTACCTGATCGAACTTGATGACGCTAAACGTGGTGTGAAGTCTATGGCAATGAGCAGAGGTTTACTTATTTGCTAGCTCAAATAATATTACATTTAATAATTCACAGGAGATACTAAATACAGGTCTGACTGGGAGTGTTGTGCTTTTTCTCTTCCTTGTCTGGAGAGTTGGAGCTCATCATATTAAATGGCTTTTCATATATACTGTAGCCTATACATACACTCTAATGTGTGCTTGCTCTTTAATTAAGGCAGATCTTAAGGTCTTATTTTCTTACTTCCATGTTTACCATGAGTACTTGCCTCTTACCATTTCTCTCTTTCAGTTAAAGTAAGTTTTTTATTCAAGATTTTTTTTTCAGCTCTCAAACTTAATTAACGATGTTTTATTCCACACGCTTAAAATTTATATGTGTCAGCACCCCATCCTCCCAATCCATTATAGCCACCCCTGTCTGTCCAGGCCTGCAGAGCCAAGGTGCACACACACACACACACATGCGTGCCGTGCACACACATGCACGCACGCGCACACACACACACATTGCAGGGGAGGATGGGAGGAATGCTAACTGAGCTCTAGCGTGCTGTTTGCCTCTCCTCATCATTTAGCAGCATGGGGGCCCATCAGACTGTGTGTGTGTGCATGTGGATGTATGGGGGTGGGTGTAAAGGTTTTACAGGACCAGCCTGGGCACTGGAGGGGGGGAACAGGTCAGATTCCTCTGAGTCTCCTGCAGGGACAACCATGAAAAGCAAGTCTTACAAGGCCTCTGCTGTCCCAGGCCACAGCCGCTGTCTGAGTGCCTGCTGAAGAATGATGAAAAGAATGGATGAAAATAGCAGCGGAGAGGAATGGCTGCTCTGTTTTCATTTGTTGTCGTTTGGGAGGTATGACAGATTCTGTTTGACACAAGATATGCTGTTTTGAGAAGGTCTAAACTACCTTTTATAAACAACGTATCATTAACCAGAAGTCATTTTAAAAGCTCATTTTACTGTGTGTATTATTGACAATTTAGTTTCCCTCACAAAAATAATCTGCATTACTCTTTTAAAGAGCTAAAAGTCTTGTGCATGTGCATATCAAGAACTCTTTGTTGTTAGCATAGAGTCCACAACACTTACACCTAATTATGTATTCCTCGGTATGTACAAAGACTGCTCGTGAAAGCGCACGTCTATTCTGCGCCTAAATATTTCCGCCTTGTAAAAGCAGGTGTTAATCCAAACTGCAGTTCAATGTGTCAATAAGAGAACCTTTCAAAGACAACAGAATCGCTATTTAGAGCACCAGTTTTGTAAGTCTTTGTACTATCAAAAGCAACCTTAACTTTCGTTGGCCTTACTTCACTTTCACGTCATTCACTTAAACTTTCCTACTTGCTAGATTTGACCAATCTTCCATAGCCTACGTGCACAAGTAGTTTGAGTAGAACTACTGATCTTCATTATCTCCCTGCTTGTTGACATCTTATTATGTATGGTATTATTCATGATCGCTAAACGTTTGATTCTTTTGAATGTTGTCATCAATTAACTTCATTCAACTGCGCTTGTATGTAGGCGCTGCCATACAGTTGTGGACGTTCTTAAATTGCGTTTATGGGCTGAGAAAGGCAGAGAAAGGCGCAGTTTACACTAAGTATTGAACGATGGATAAATACGACAGAAACTTGGGTCTGACAGCGTTCGCAATCTGCGGTTTGTCCATGACGCTGATAACGCTACGTTCGCAGGTACATCTGGCCCAGAGTGCATTGTGTCCTTCTGTGGGAAATCTAAAAGTAGGCTGTACAAACACTGGGACTCCAAGGCTTCTGTCCTTCAGCACCTTCCCTAGCATTATTTCACAAGTCAGGATTTGGCCAGAGGAGCGGCCAGGTTCTCCTCCTTCAGTTTTGACCTTTCACCCTCCCGACGTTCTCACAGCATTCGAGCATGAACGGATGAAAGAGAGAAATATCTGGAAGAATAACATCAGTCAGCACAATCCTATTTATTATGACTAGCCACCATGATGAGAGTTGGGTGAGTTGGGGAGGAAGACGTTTTTTTGCGATGAAAGTGAAGCCAGCATGCCTCGTCTCCTTTCTCTCTATCTCTCTCGCTCTCTTTGTCTGTCTCTCTTTCTTTTAGTCTTTCTTTCTTTCCCACACACAGTGAAAAACACACACACACACAATTTCTCTCCCATGATGAAAAAACAAAAGCGAGCTACGTCTATCTCCTCGCCGTGATTAGGGGTGGCTGAGAAGCACTGAGGTTGTGGTTGAAACTTGAGAGAGCAGGATTTGGGACTCCACAGGCCCTTAAGAACAAGCTCCTGCTTCTGTTCCCCACACAGATTCAAGCCCAGCATGCTGGCTTGTGTGAGGAGGGCCGTGTCAATCACACCACTGGAGAAGAGGGAGAGTTTTCTAACCTCTGATTGCTTACAGTTAAAGTTTCAGGTCGACTATCTCGAGAGATTATCCTAAAATCAAACTGGTCTAGAAAGGCGTTGGTTTAAATCTAAAATCACCCCCATCAGCATTTAGCAAAGTATAAAAAAAACTTTTTTTTACTAACACTACTTGATAATATATCATAACTTTACTGTAAATGTAAAATTCTCACAGAATCGTAAACTGTCACAAGAACAAATCAAAACATTGCCAAGTAGTAAAGAAGTGAACTTCCTCATGGAAACAACACAGAGTGCGTGCTCACAGATACTTAAATACTCACAGATACTTACCCCGACTGTCTGCAGAGCATGGCCCACATTGCCACCGTTAGTTGGGCCTCTGAGGTATCCATGGCGATGATAGAGCTCTGTGTTTGGCCCTATGAGTCTGGTAAGGAGAGAAAAATATTATTGCTGACTGTCTTTGTGCCAGGAACGTTACAGTGGCCATACATTATGGCCCTGGAAAAGCTGTATGATTCTTGGCTTGGCCGCGCAAGCTTCTAATATGTCTTTATGGGTGAGATTAAAAGGTAAGGTTGCTTTCCAAAAGTCAAACCTCTGTGCAATAAAGCAGCCCAAATGAACTGAAATATAAAGAACCCCAGTCCAGGACCTTCCATTTGTCTGGACGTATATCTTTACATTCGGTTTACTCGGGGTGTCATGTTTACTTCCTGACTGGCCAACTGAAACTGTGTTGTGTGAGCTTTAGTGGAAGCTGCAGGGAACTGGGTCGGAGAGCCCTGATGCTTTGGCAGTGTGGCCGAGGGCTTTGTGAAGGGGATATATTGTGGCCAAGGTTGTTATGCCATACGCAGTGGTTTGCCTCACCATAAACTCACATGACAGGTGAAAGGAGAGTGGAAATACTTCATCTCCGAGGTGGTCACGACAGATTTTTGAGATAGAAAATCTTCCTGTGTGGGTGAGGTATGACTGTAGACTGAAACGAGACCTAAAATGGAAGAGGTCACATTTTGTCTGTCTCTGTGTGTGTGTGTGTGTGTGTGTGTGTGTGCTGTATTTGTCTAAGGTTACATGACGGTGTAGGAGATGTATTATGACATCAGTGTCAAATCGTTCTTGGAACTCTTGCCAAGCGCATCTAAAAATCACCACTGCCGCCACATTCTCCCATGATCGCCATGCCCCTTCACTCCCGTTGAGCGATTCACAACGAGCCACAGTAGACTGGCTCGACCACGCTTCCTTTCCCAGCCCTACAGTAGGCACACTCTGGGCTGGGGCTGTATATGGGCACATAGTGGGTGTGAGTTATTGCCACCTCTGAGACGGGCGTTTGTAGCCCATGAAGCTGTGGTAATTGATGTGTGGGTCTTTCATGCCGCGGGCTTTCATGCCATGGGCAACCGTTTCGCTTTCTCTCCTCGGACCATATAAAGCAGTCAGTCTGAAAACAAGCTTTCTTCTCCCAGTCATCACTCATTAGAGGACTGTGTGTGTGTGTGCATGCGCATGCATGCGTGTGTAACTGTTTAGAACTGGTGATTAATTGGTTGTTTATTGGGCCTAATGCTATATTTTCAGTGAAAATGTTTATTTCAGTCTTTGTTTAAATACCTACAATGACCACAAGTCTCTGATCTTGCTTTGAACTAACAGCGATGGTCAAAGATGATCAAAGTGATGTGATACTGGCCAGAATGTGAAACGTGTTTACATGGCTAAGTTTGTGAAGAACACTGAGAATTTCATCTCCTGCCCCTGACCTCTCAATAAACATGGACTAGACAACGTGTCCCTCTGAAGCCAGACTTGTGTCTAGATTTTAGATTCTTTTCTGAGCTAATTTGTATATTTTAACTCTGCCGTCAGCGATACACTGGTCTCATCGGTATGCTTACTTTTTCAGTGTAGTGATCATTATGTATTTTAAAGTGTCTATAGTTTATGCGGATGCTTAAGGCATATCAGATGTGGTGTTGAAATGGCAATAAACTTGAACCTTGAACTTATGTGAATGTGTGTTGTGCGTGTTTGTGTATGTAAGAGAAGAGAGGGGGGGGGGGGGGGGGGTGCCCCGTGTGTGTGTGTTTTGTGTGTGTGCTCACACATATACAGTACTGTAGGTGTTCTAATGAACACAAGGTGTGAGTAGGAACATATACCAGTATACACTACTGCAAGTATTTAGGCTACTGGCAAGTTTACAATATGAAGCATTTATTTATTTATATATTTGTTTAACAGACCATTCACAGCGGCAGAGTTATGAGTGCATGGTGCCCTCCAGTAATGAGCTGGGCCCAGAAAGAAACAGTGCTCTGTGAACAGGGAGCAAATTGAAATCAATCATTTTATTCAGTGGCTGTGAATTAATAGCCAGAGTCATTCACTTTGAAGTAATCAAATAAACGACACTTTCAATTCAATAGTGGAGTGATTATGACAACCCCCTTGCCTCCTCCTAAGAAAAAGAAAGTAAAAAAAAAGTCTCCTGGAAAATTAAATTAGTTTTTTTTAGTTTTTTGAAGGGGGAGACATACTGGTTCTTGCCAACCTCTATATAATAACTGTAAAACTATTACAACCTGAAAAGTGTTGGTATTGGCAGGTTGTCAGAGAAAATGCAGTAAACCACCGCCTCATTGGCTATACTGTCTGCCGGATCCGTGCTATTGGATTTCAACACTTTTTACAGCCTGTCTCAGTCCAATCCCAAACTGATCAGGAGTATAGAAATAGGTTTTGTGCAGAAGCATACATGGTGTGTGTACTGCATATCCATGACTAGTGAATGGCTCGATTAATGGATGTGGATCTCTTTTTTAAATCTGTTTAAGTTGTTGAACATTTCCCTGTTTTAGTGATAAGACTTCAACTCAATGTCTTTGGCATATATTCTCTCCCTTCTTTCACTTCATCCATATCCATCTCTCTCCCTTCCAGCGTACTCAAACACTATGCCCACTAAATCGTCGAGTGGCTGTAATTTCCTATAACAAGCTGGAAGTCTAATAAAAGTAGCAGTGATTTACAGCTATAAGAAACTGTGATATATTCTTTAATGCCACCCCACTCTCTCTCTCTCACACACACACACACCGCACAAACATACAGTACACACACACACTCACACACGCATGCACATGCAGGCATACACACAAACCACATACAGTACACACAGACACAGACACAGACACAGACACAGACACAGACACACACACAGACACACACACACACACACACACACACACACACACACACACACAGAAAGACCAAATATTTGATACTTTGATACATGTTTGAATTCTGTTATCCATGAGTGTATGAGGGTCTTACTTGTTGTAACTTGCCATTTTTCAGGAGAATGGCTACACAAGTTATGGGGATCCAATGCGTTCAGATGACAAAGTGCATTTCAGAACACTCCACTGGTGTCTAAGTGATAGGGGCTGATGGTGACAGGACCTGGTTGCTATAAGAACTTCATTCTTAATTGGTAAGGCCTGCTCCTTTAGGTCTCCTGATCCTTCCTTTCTACTTTGACGTAACTCTGAATAAGATAATATTTCTGTTTGGAGGATGGGAATCTCTCTCTCTCTTCTCTATCTCTGCTCCAGCCTCTAGGAACTGTGCCAGAGGCATTACAAATGAAGAAACAAGAGGAATTCCATCTGTGCCAGAAACATAGTAACGTTTGTGAGAGAATTACAGTTTATTTTCTGAATGCTTAAACGCTGACCGTGATTCTTCTAGCACAATTTCTAAAACTATTCATTTGTATAGAAAAAACACTCACTGAGTTTGCAAAACTAAATGCACAAACACTGCTTTGCACTCAGTTTGCAATTTTATAACACACACTTTGCAAAACTGTAGGTACAATCCACTGCACAGCACTTTTTTTGCAGAGCTGAGAACAAAACTCACTGCTTTACACTCAATTTCCAAATGATCAACACACTCCTAGAAAAAAACACATGTATGCCTATTATTTGCACTATTTTGCCAACTGTCTGGCACACTGTCACATCATGAAAACTGTTTAAGATAATTAGTTCACTTTGCAATCAGCCTAAGCAGTGTAAATAAGCCACAGGTAAGCTGTCCGTGTGGAGTACAATGGAGGGAGCAGGAAGAGTGAGAATAAGAGGAGGCCTAGGAAGAGGATGTGGAGGTGAAGAAGTAGGAGGAAGGGGAGGAAGAAGAGGAGGATGTGGAGGTGAAGAAGTAGGAAGAAGAGAGGAGGAAGAGGACGCGGAGGAGAAGAAGTGAGCAGGAGAGGACGACAAGGACAAAGAGGTGAAGTTAGAGGAAGAGGACAAGGAGGAGCAAGAGGAGGACGAGGAGGGGGAAGAGGAAGGGTAACAAAAGTTTGAAATGGCCCTTTTACAGGCAAAAAACAGTCTATATGTGGGGATACTGACCAGGCATTATCAGGCCTTGGACTAGAGGACATTGCATATGATGTACATGAAATTTTGAGAGAAATGACACGATGTAGACTGATTTATTTTTCTCAGTGAAATTGCTATTTTGTGTTTTGACTTGGAAAAACACACTTGTGTTTGTTTTGATGTGTGTAAATAAACACCAAAACTTGACGTTTGGATCCCTGTATGTTTACAGAACTATGACAAAAGTAGACCTCAAACTGACATAGCCTACCTTGTGCACAGAGAAAGCAAGATGTGTTTTTTATTCATACCATCAGTGTGTAGTTGGCACATTGTGTGCTTATTATTGTGATGGCTTGTGTTTACTGTTTGATAAGAAAACACCATTTTTACAAAGGTGTGACGAGTTAAGTAAGGTGTGTTAGCTTTAAGTAAGGTGTGTTACCTTTTTTGCTGATTTGGTGAAAGGTTTTCCTATTTGTGTGTAGAGTTTTGCAAAAATAGCCAATAGTTACAAAAAATGTGCTTAAGCAATCAGAAAAAACTGTAAAAATAAGGCTACTTCCAAACTGCATGGGAGTGATAATATGCACATTCCCATATTCCAACATATGAGACACTTTTTATGGTAAACACTCCACTGTACTCTAACTTCCAGACTACCAGACATTTGCTTTGTTCAATACTGATTAATGCATAGAATTGAATTACTGTAACACTGGTATGAGTGTGTCTGTGTGTGTGTGTGTCTGGGTCTGTTTGTGTGTGTGTGTGTGTGTGTGTGTGTGTTTATGTGTGTCTACGGGTGTGCTGTGTGAGTCAATGAAGTGTGTGTGTGTGTGAGTGTTTGTGTCTATTGGTGTGCCTATACATTGAGGCAATGAAGCATCATCAGGGCTACACCTGCAATGAGATGTTAGACTATAAATGGCTAAACTATTTGAATATTTTTAAACAAGGAACACACAATGTTGAGTAATGCCTGATCATGTCTAATTTCACTTTACAACCTCAGTTTAACCGTCTTCAATAGCTTACAGTACAGTATAGTGCAAACAAGCGTTTTTTGTTTTGCTTTTTAAGGTTTGCACCACCGGCAATAGTTTTTAAGTTGGCTTGGGCATGAGCTGCTACACATGTATGCATACTCTTCCATAGATCATTTGGCAAATACAATACTGCCCTCTTGTGGTATTACAGTTTTTCACAATTGCTAAAACACATTTTTTGAAACCTTCCTCCGTTTTCTCAAAACTGTAAACACAAACTACAAAACCTCTAAAACAGTTGTACCTGTGCTCAAAACCAAACCATGTCTTTGGACCATTCACAAAGCAGTCAAAATGAAAACACTACTGAGCAGTCATTACACACTACATCAAAAAATGGAAAACACAGTGTTCAGGGTATAGGCTAGTGCTCCAGGAGAAATGTTTACAATACAGTAAATGCATTTGGCATCTAAACAAAACAAAACAAAGCTCAATACCTCAGTGGATTCAACATTTACTCTAAATCCAGTAAAAGTAAAGTATTGAAAATGGGGGTTGTGGGTTTGGGGTTTATGTATTCATACGCCTATAGACCCTTTCAACTGCAGAAACAAACATGTGTGTTCCTACAGAATACAACATTGAGCTAATGGTAACATGGGGACAAACAAAAATGAAAAAAGACAAGTTTTACGTAAAGTCAAAGTCTGATTTATTTTCATTTCAAAGTATCTACATTGGTTCTGAACATTTCAACAGGAAATCCTCTAGGAACAGATCGAAAGGGTCTATACTAAGGCAATGATCGGATGTTCTCTATCGTCTCGAGACCATCTCTCCACTCCGTCACATATTCCATATGTACGGGGAATGAACCCCCACCTGCTAAGGACCGTGGATAGGCTTTACAGTTTTTTTCAATTGTTTACACGCAATTTTGAAAACCGGGTTCTCTGATCTGTGTCAAATTTGGTGGGAATCTGAGAAAATATGTGAGCCCTGATACATTTTAAGTGTTTTTGATGAAATCCAAAATGGCGGAAAATCCATCATGACGGAAAATGACGTCATAGGATGCGTTGAACTCGGAATGGTCCAAGGATTCCAGCGATACCTGACTTTTGGAAATCGGACTGACGGTCAAAAGTTATGTGCGTGAACGCATGTCCAACTTTGGCCTGTTGGTGGCGCTTACCAGACGGTTCTATGGGCTGCCATAGACTTCCATGGCAGAGGAAAGATGAATAATAAGAATACGTAGAAACACAATGGGCGCCTTCACAGCCTTCACAGCTTCGCTGCTTGGCCTCCAGTTATCTAAACACCACACTCAGTTTGCATAATTCCTAGATTGTTTGCAAAATTACACACTTCAGTCAAAACATACACACTTCAGTCAAAACATATACACATATTTGTGAAAATGCTTTTCATTTAACCAACACAGTCCTCAATGATCAGACACTATTGCAGCCAGTTCCACACTGCTGTGATAAATAAAAAACACATTTGTAAAAAAACTTATTTTAGGAAATAGCATGTGCTAGATTTTTGGCCAGACATTGTTATGTAAGGGATAATTTAGATGACAAAAAAAAAAATAGTGACAAACCCATAACATTCTTCATGATTAGTTTGAGATATAGGGAGAATGTACACAAATAGGCCTACTATAAACTTACCAAGCACTGCACAACACTGATGCTACAGACTGAATATTTCAAGTATTTATTTCAATACTTACAGTATTTCTTACCATAATCAGTTACAGTAATCAACCAACAATGAAATCAATGAAACAAATAAAATCTGTAGACAAATATAAATTAATGCATGAAGTACATACACTTTCACTCTGAAGAAAAACTACTGTAAAAGCAACAAGAATAATGTAACTATTCATCATCTCTCCGTCTGGCTTGATCAGGCCATAAGATTTCATCCACATCACAGGCTATGTCTTCATTGGCAAGGCACTGTTGGAAGAATCGCCTTGTGTGACAAATCCACCCCTGCACAGAAGCTGCTTCGATATGATCACAGGCCTGCTCCATGGCCTGAATGAGTGGCACACGGTCATAGGGCCGCAGGTCCAATTTTTTTTTTCATTTCTTGAGTCAAATTTGGTCCTAGGCCTCTTCCTCTACCTCCTTCTTCTCCTCCTCTTCCTAGGCCTCTTCCTCTACCTCCTTCTCCTCTTCCTCTTCCTAGGCCTCTTCCTCTATCTCTTTCTTCTCCTCTTCCTCTACCTAGGCCTCTTCCACTATCTCCTTCTTCTCCTCTTCCTCTACCTAGGCCTCTTCCTCTACCTCCTTCTCCTCTTCCTCTATCTCCTTCTTCTCCTCTTCCTCTACCTAGGCCTCCTCCTCTACCTTCTTCTCCTCTTCCTCAGGCCTCTTCCTCTATCTCCTTCTTCTCCTCTTCCTCTACCTCCTTCTCCTCTTCCTCTATCTCCTTCTCCTCTTCCTAGGCCTCTTCCTCTACCTCCTTCTCTTCTTCCTAGGCCTCTTCCTCTATCTCCTTCTTCTCCTCTTCCTCTACCTAGGCCTCTTCCTCTACCTCCTTCTCCTCTTCCTCTACCTCCTCTTCCTCTATCTCCTTCTCCTCTTCCTAGGCCTCTTCCTCTACCTCCTTCTCCTCTTCCTAGGCCTCTTCCTCTACCTCCTCTTCCTCCTCTCCCTCTTCCTAGGCCTCTTCCTCTACCTCCTTCTCCTCTTCCTAGGCCTCTTCCTCTATCTCCTTCTTCTCCTCTTCCTCTACCTCCTTCTCCTCTTCCTCGGCCTCTTCCTCTATCTCATTCTTCTCCTCTTCCTCTACCTAGGCCTCCTCCTCTACCTCCTTCTCCTCTTCCTAGGCCTCTTCCTCTATCTCCTTCTCCTCCTCCTTGAGGCCTAGGAAGCTCAATTGGGCTTTTCTCTATGTAATTGTGTAATGTAATTACTGGTATAGGCACTGTTTTTGTGTCGAGTAAATGTAAAGGTAAAAGGGGTAAGAAAAGGGAATCTTACAAGTTTTGTTTGTTTAGTCTAAAATGACAACTATCTTTACATTATGGCTCTTAGTAACATAATTTAATATTGTAATAAATTGTTATGAATAAATAATGTTGCCACCACCTTTGTTAATCCGGTATGGTCCGGTGTCAAGAGTCAGAGGACAATCACCACAAATAAGTTACCAAAAAGCAGATTTTATTTAAATGCAATTAATTAAGAGTAATCCACCCTCCCAGCCAGATAAACTTCCCAGTTCAGAATACCCCCTCTATCTTTAGCACAGGTCACAACACCTCCAGACCCAAAGACACAACACTGCAGGTGAATAAAGGCGTCAGCACTCACACACACGCATCTAACGCTATACACTACAACCCATAATGGCACTGCACAAAAAGCACCGCTTCGCACTCAAGTAAGATCAAACCAACTAGGGAGACAGGGGTGAAACTGTACAAGTCAAAAGCGGGCCCTCATCTCTGGTAAAACTCACTGGCTACAGGCTTCAATATTAAGAATAAACATCAAACACAAATAGGCATAACCTAAGACATAGACAACTGACAAGACTCACAAACAAACATTTAGATAGATAGATAGATAGATAGATAGATACTTTATGGATCCCCAGGGGGTCCCCCCCCCCGTCAGGGCTAACTTGGTATCTGCCGCCAGAATCAGCCAGAAAACTAGATGTACCGCATAGCAAAAATAAATCACATTAATCAATTTGTCTCCATCTTCTACTCCATCCCCTACTCTTGAAACTTTTGTGTATGCTTGTTTGGTCTGTGTGTTTGCGGGCCGCACAGAAAGTAGCCTACTGGCGCTGCAAAGGTGAATAGATTTGTAGCACTTGCCAAAAAAATTGTAGCATTGTTATAAAACCCTTAAGATCTCTAAACAATCACAAGTAGGGCAGTTTATCACAGTCCATCCATTGCAACTGGACTGATGAAAGGTACACCTGTAGGCTACATTGTATTTGGGAAAAACAGAAGGTAGCAGCATAATGTATTTATTTATTTAGTTATTATTAAACAAAACAATCCCTGTCAGTTCCATGCAGAGGTCATGTCATGGATTTGTGTGAATGTTTCTTCTTTTACATATGTAAGAGTTTAGTCATCTAGTTCATATAATATTCAACTTTATTGTCAAAGCACAAATTAAATACCAGTAGTCTAAAACAAAATGCAGTTTTACCCAGTGGTGCAAATGTCCAAAAGGGCCTTCATGAAATGCGTCGCTAGACTGTTCATACACATTTTAACGGGCCAAGTTGAAGAGCTGCTGTCCGTTATTGTTCGTGCAAATATAGGCTGATTCATGTTCCCTTGCATTTTGCAACTGTGAGGTCCATGGTCAATCTTTTAAGAAAACGAAAAAGAAATCGCCGGCAGATCAGGCTGGGTTCACCCAGCCTAGTCCATGGTAGGCATCCGATAGAAATATTGTTTAATTTTGCGATTGAGATATCCACGCACTGGCGCCCCCTCAGCGACGTGTTCGCCCCCCAGTTTCAGAGCTATTCTAAATGCAAAAATGCATAGAGGGAGTTATGACAAAACCGTGACTGTTAACTACTGTATTACACAACATAAATTGTCACTAGGCTATGCTGGCGACCCAAATAAAATCTCATTTGGGAACCAATGGCTTACAGTATAAGGACTTAAGCTGCCACCTCTTGGCGAAAAGTGAATAGTTTTGCATATCAGTATAGTACATTTCACGCAGCTGCGTGAATCACGGAAAGCGCGAATGAAGTGAACACTTCTAAATGGGACCCACAGTAGCTGAAGGTCTGTTGCAAAGGGCTCCTACACACAGTTGCGTTTCGTCAACGCATGCCAGTGGGTGTTCCCGACGGTAGCTATGCAAATGACTTGAAGTATAACCGTAATTTGATTGGTTGGTGCCGTCCGTCGATTGGCTTGATTGGCCGGTGCCGTCTGTCGGTGCAGCAACAGCTGAACTTCTCAACGTAAGCAACGGGAGAAACGCAATGCAACGGACCCACAATTCAGTTCGGCAACGGATGACGTGAGCCCATGTAAAGTGAATGGGATGCGTCTCCAGCACTGCAACGCACGCAACTGTGTGTAGGAGCCGTAAAGCAGCCATAATGAAAGTGTTATCATTGTTTGGATACTTCACACACACATGCTTTTTAATCGCATAGACTACAACTACCAAGCTGGAATCAAAGCGCATCAACTCCCCTCTCACACCTTAAACACGCACTTCAAACAAACAAAAAGCGTCTCAGTCTCACGGTATAGCCATAAGGAAAACTGTATTGGACCGGTGTAACGTTGGTACTAAATCATCCATCGCAAAGAATGATTTTTGTAGCACGTGCAACAAATATGTGTAGGTACAGCCCTGCCTTGGATACATCTCTCAACGTGCGCTCTAAAACATTTGGTTTAAATGGAGATGGAGATTATCACGGGAGCGTTAATAAATCTACATTGCGGCGAGTAATAAATCTACAGTGCGACGAATTTATGTAGTTTCAGTCCTAGTTACTTTACTTTGAGCCATGCTCTTCCTTACTTGAATCACCTTTGAAAATAGAGGATTGAAGTAGCCTAGTGGATGTTTGGGAATGAACGTTAACTCAGATGCTTTTTGAGACTTTTGAGCAGAAATGTCCCAGCCCAGTGTTTAGGATGCATCAGGTTATCTTTCAGGTATATATTTTCTATTAGAAAACCATCACGTTAGCGAAGGTTGTGGCTAACTCACTTAGCTCCTGTTAGTAGCCTAGGTTATGGTCAGAAGAGAATGAGATGACAGTCGAAAGATACAATTGGTGCTTTTATCAATTTGTTTGGTAGCCTATAACCACATTTATGGTTTTCTACAAATACATCAATAATCAAATTGGCCTCCATCACTCAACCAATGCTAACGGTAACATTATTTTACCTACGTCCTAGGCTATTGATATAACTTGTATAAGATTAACGTAGCCTACCTGCAGTAAAAAACAAGTGTAACTTTGCCTTAGTAACAGAATGTCCCGCCTAGGGTAGACAACTGAATGACTAGACAGAGGCTGATTTACCAAAATACAAAAATAGATTTTATTTACAACCACTATTATTTTCAAGGTTCTGAGCGGTGATTTTCTCACAATAATTAGACAGTAAACAGGCACCCTACACAGACATTCAAACATTGTAAAGAAAATAAGAAGGGGAAAGCAGTGATTGACCGCTTTATGCTGACGTTCGAGGGTGCGGAGAAACGGCACACCTCCTGAAATAGACCAGCACAGAATACATATGTAAGAAGTCCAATATAGTTATACTCAAAACCTGCACACTGGAAGCATTTCTAAAAACCAACATGCCACAAGTAAGATATGCATTCAATACAAAATTAGTAGTTGGATACATAATCAATCACAAGTGACATACAACATTCAAAGGAGCTATTTAAACATAATCACACAAGCAGTAAAACTATTCAGTGAATATAGTGAGCATCTGGGGTGACTAGGCAACCAACAATACATTCTAAACGAATGCCTACCAGGTTCGGGAACTTAGGATCACCACAGTAAGACAGCCAGGCCGTAGGCTACAGAGATGAGGTCGCTACGGCACAACCGCAGTCACTAATTAAAAACACCGCGGTTGAGCTGCAAAATACAAGCTGGAATGCATCACTGAATCAGTCACCCACGACAGAGATAAAGCAATACTGCAATACTGGTTGTGATTACCAGGATTAACATCCCGCCAGTGTGAATGTCTGTTTATACTGATAAAATAAGTAACACATACCAAACACGCGTTGACTGAAACGACACAAAGGGTACAGCAGATGATTTCGGAGGGACAGCAACGAGAAAGCAGACACCAAGCAATTCCCCCAGCAAGACAGCACAGGTGAGCTTTCGCGGGGTCATTAATTTAAAAAGACTGAATGCCCTCGTCAGGTAAGCCTCGCAGCCAGGTGAAGAGGGAACATAGGCAGGGATCTTGGGACATGTAGTACACTTGATCTACCCATTACACAAGCATGTCCGATAAACATTCTCAGATTTATTTCGACTTCAAGAAGAAATGGGAATAACATTTCATGTGGAAATTATCCTACCCTTATTAGACGTTCTCTGCGGTAAACTACAGTGTTGTCCTTGTAGGAAGCGTCTATTGTCTTTCCAACCCACTTTAGATTAACTTCCATAATATATTTGATTTTCCTTTAATCCTACTGAATTTGTAATTATGTATCGGCCGTTCTAATTGCTGATACCGATAGTATGTGCGTGCCTGTGTGTGTGTGCGTGTGTATATGTGTGCACCACCATCTACAGGCCAATGAGTGTACAGTCACTAAATGTACACATAGCTTATTTTAGACCCCCCCATTTGATGCTGTTTAACAAAGGTAAAAATTGTGCACTGTCGCTAAGAACACGTCACGTTTATTTCTCAATGATATTCTGCCCGCTCCATGGTTAGTGCTGTACCATGGCTGTGCCCTCTCACAGTTTATAAATGTTCAGTAGTGGGAACTACTGTTGCCTTCATAATTTCCTTTTAAAAGTTTCTTATAAGAAGGAGATATCAATTATCAACAATGACAAGCCAGCTGGAACCTGCCGCTCTCTCTCCCTCTCGTGAGTGCAGACGCGTTCCCAATTAAATGGAGTAGCATGTTCAAGTTAGATCTGCTGCAGCTAAAAATAGGCCCATCATCTCTATTTAACATGATGTTTTGACATTGACATTGTAAACGTTTTTTAAGGAGCTAACCAACGTCGTCGCAGGAAAAAAATAGCGAGCACCCTAATAACCAAATCAAATGCTTGGCAGGCCGGATGAAAGTGTTTGGCAGGCCGCAGTTTGCCCACCCCTGGGCTAAGGTAATTAAAAGAATATATAAGCTAACATTAAAGGAGAATTCCGGTGTGATTTTGACCTAAAGTGTGTTGAAACATGATACCGAGTGTGAATGTATGTCTCATAGCTCACCTCGGCTTGTCCCCTGAACTCAGAAATCTGGCGCTAGTTAGCCAATGATACCAACAGTGTTTCGTTGCGGTTAGTGTTGCACGGTGTATCGATACTAAAAAGGTATCACGATGCCTTCACGCAAAAAACGATACGATTTCCGACGTTTTTAGAATCAATACTTTATTAAAATTAACATTCTGTGTCTGCGTGAACTGCCCTCCCTCCTCTGCTGCTCTTACTGCTCCTTGCACGAATCTAGGCAAGTGGGCGTGTCAAGCAGGCAGCTCTGAGTGAGTGAGTGCGCAACCAACGTCAACATACAGTGGTTCTTTGCCAACCGTCCTCGGCCTTGTGGATAAAACAAAAGGTGAAGTGAAATCTGCAACTATTTCGGATACATCCACGAATAGTGAAGGCAAGCCATCAGGTACACAGAGGCCGGTTTGTGAAATATGTTTCAAAGTAATTTAAAGCAGTAGGCTACGCATGGAACTTGGCTAAACACCTCGCAGACATATCCCAACATTTTTGTTTAAAAAGCCCACAGCATATAATACCACCAAAGCGTGTTGAGTCCTAATAATAATAATAGCGCTTATTATTGTTACGTTGTAGCAAATCATGTTATCAAAGAAATAGACGTAGGCTAATGTAGGAATGCACACAGACATATTGCAACAGGTAATGGTGTAGGCCTATCTGACGAAGACCTGAGTGGTTGGAACGTCGTACTTGTACACTGGGCGCAAAGAAGACTATCCTCACATTTTTCCCTTTGCAACTGTCAAAGAAATCCCATGAACACGGGAAGGCCTAGGGAAGCCTATACTGTACATCAGATGGCCTAAAGATTAGGCCCCTCTGCATAGCATTCAGTGATTTGCATGCAGTAATTTCAACACTGACCTTGATCTAGCCTAGTTTGGCTATTTAAAGCTACTTTATTGGCAAAACACAACACAATGTAAATGAACTATAACAAAAAATAAAAGGACTTAATCACACAAAGTAGGCCTATTATTTTACTGACTATAAAATAATAATTATGTAGGAAGTTTAGAACCCAGAATTGACCTTCACACTACAAAAGTGCACCGAATTCAACACAAATGACTCAATACACTTGGAGGAGGTATGAGTCCTTTCTTTTCCAGATATCTTAGGATTTCGCCGTAGTATCATTTCAGTATCGGGCATCGTGATATTTATGGCAGGTATCGTATCGAAGTCATAATTTTGGTATTGTGACAACACTACATACAAGGGAATGTATCAGCCACCTTAGCGTTGCGTCTCAAACTATTGGTCGGGCAGCAGATTGACAATCTTCACCGGGAGCCATCCATCATTTCTCAAGATTGCTACAGTTCTCCCAATCAGAATGTTCCTAGGTTTCGAACGGGCCTGTGTGGGTTCAATGACAACAGCACTACCAGCTGAAATGTTCTGAACACCCTTCAACCGTGCCCAGACTAAGTGCTCTTCCATCGGCTCCAAAGTAACTGCCTGCTTCAGCCTCAGTGTTCCCACTTTGTCTGGCACCTCGCCTCCCTGCCACCGCTTCACATTAGCCAGGAGCGAGAAGAGCTTTGCCTCCTCATCAGTACACCCCACTGGCTGTGTCCCAATGAAACTACCCTTCATGACCTGTATGAGATGTTTGATAAAATTACTGCCAATAATCAGTCCGTCAATCTGACCATCTACTACTAAGACAGGGACAGAGGCTTTATGGCCATATACCGTTAGCACCAACTCACATGCACCCACTGCCCTGGTCTTCAACCCACCACACCCAACCAGTACCACATCAACTGGGAAGAGCGCCTCACTTGTCAACACCCCAGCTTCCTGTAGGTGTGGCACCATCGCCGAGCTCAATGTACAGGCCATCGATCCACTATCAATCATCCCCTTCACCTCAATTATGTCATTTACAACAACACACTTATAAAACAGATCATCATTAGGAGCTACAGCTTGTATGTTTTGATAGATTATATTCACACCGGGCCCTGCAGAGGCACATGCACTTGAATACAAAGACTCCACATCATCAGTTATTTACGGGGACTATATTCGGCCCATCACTTGTCCCCTCCCTGCGTGGGCCATCTAGTTTTCCTGCGGGTTGGTTGGGCCCCGCTGTGTGAGCCCTGCTGTCTGGGGAACAGATTCTTGGGCTGAGGCTCGTGGGCACGTCATGCGTGTGTGGCCAGGAGCATGACAGAGGTAGCAAAAATGATCAGACAGTGTTGCATTGTACTGTGGTCAGCCCCTCCACATATCGCACATGGCAGAGATGGATTCAACCTCCTTCGAAACCGTTGCTGTGGACGAGATCCATTGGTCTCCACCGTCTGTTGCGGCCTCTGTTCTAGTACACGCTCAAGCAAAGCAATGACTTGCACAAAAGGTTCAGCTGGATTGTGAGAGGACGCTGCCACTGGTGCAGGTCTAGGCGCAGCTGCTGCCACAGGATTGTCTTTTGGCAAAGCCACTGGAGAAGACACTCCCTGCTTTAGAGAAACCGTCACTGGTGCATGTAGAATGTTTGGCTTTGCTTTCTCTCTGATGTTCCTCCAGCCCTTCATGCACTTCCCCAGCAGTCCACTGAAGCAGGGGTTTGCACTTGAAAATCAGACACAGTCCGGGGTCCGGGCAGTGTCGAATAAACATAGCAATCACCTCCCGAGCGGGATTTTCTAGCTTCTTACCCTGTCTCCTAATGCAGTCCTCTGCTACATCAATTGCCCTATTCAGTCTAATCCAATAGTCAAATGGCTTTTCACCAGTCAGTGGGAGAGTTGTGTAAAAGTCTGCTAAAGGCATGTCAGAGTAAACTATGTCACTGAAATGTTGCTTCAAAATATCAAAAATGGGGCCTGGGCCCTGCCTTAAGTCAATCCTAGAGGCACTACGCAATCCCACTCTGACAACATCTCGCGCCCATCCCATAAGCTTACTCATCACTTCATCAGACTGCTCTTGAGTGTTAAAACCTTTCCTACGCATGTAAACCAGCATTAGATCCTCCCACTCCTGCACTGTACATTTCTCAGAGCCATCCCCCTGAAAAAATCCTGGCGATTTCACATCGGATTTCAGCACCAAACCCATGCCTGAAATGTCACCAGCCCTACTGTTATTCTGGGGACCAGCAGTGTCACCCACCACTTTGGTTGCTCCTAGACACGACGCAATGCTTTCACCAATAGAATGTCCCACCCGCTCAACAATATCTGCCAGTAACTCAATTGACACCTCCTTGTTCACTGAAGGTGAAACTGGCTCAGAACCAACAGCATGGGGTGTATATTCATTAGTGGTGCGTGCCTGTTGTGACGTGGAGCTTTGCATTGGAGTAGAGGTAAGAGGCTGGATTGCAGTGGCAATATCTGTTAGTCCAGGAGAAGTAAACATAAATGCCCCCCTGCCCCTACCAATACTACCCAGCCCAGTAAAACTATTTATTATGAATTACGTGTGTAATCTACGGAGCCCTCCGGGTGACATGGGGAAAAAAAACATGGGTTAAAAAAAAAAAAAAAAAAAAAAAAAAAAAAAAGTCATGGGAAAAAAAACATGAAGAAGCGGGATCTCGCAAAACTTTTTTTCTACTTTTGGAACTTGCTGGGCTTCCTACTTGACCCCAATAGGCCCACAAACCACTACCGCCAGATGGCAATCATATCATGATACTATGATTGCTCTATCACTGTTGCGTTTTGTGGGTTTTCTGGACACATTACATACAGTAGGCCTATGACACGGGAGGGAGAGGGAGACACCTGCGTGCAGACACGCACACACACACACACACACGCACACACACACACACACACACGCACACACACACGCACACACACACACACACACGCCGCGCACACACACGCACACACACACACGCACACACGCACACACACACAGGCGGGTAGCAAGCGTGGGGGATGTGGGTGTTATAACGTACACAATTTTGCTGGAACACGATTCTATCCCCCACTTTTTGTCAGATTAAATTGAAAGTAAAATATGGAAATAAACGCTCCCGTAAAGAGTTGGAACCGTATCTATAACTCACACACAGAGACACTAATAGGTCTGTTGATTTGATTGAACGGTCATCCAGCCAATCACATCAATTTAGGTGAAGAACCAGAGCCGCTCTGATCAAATTCAAAGTGTGCGTCTTTCAAGGCTATGCTGCTGCTTGGGACTGCATTGTAACGTCTGCAGTGAGCAGATTTTCAGATAGAATTGAAATGATAATTGTTACCGCATTATGCTAATTTAGTAAACCAAAATTCACTGTCTGACTGACAGTTTTTGTCACAATGCAGGGAGTCAAAGTGAAAGCGGGGTGCGTGCACCAAGGCACCTGTTTCTGCAGGAAAACCTTTGGCTACTGTTCTCAGAGCATTATGCTTTCTCTGCCTATGATCTGCAGCTTTTCTCAAACTATGGGCCTCCTCAACTATTAACCTACTACTGCTCCACGTAGCCGCGAAATTAAGTTATGCCCGGTGCTTCACACGTCTGCTCATTTGCAGCATACTTATTAATTTGGTGTCATCAACTATATAGACATAGCCCAGTCAGCACACATACAGTACGTCTCCAAGACGCTTGGAAATGAACAGCTCAATTACATCGTGTTCCATTTAGAACGTCTTATTTGATCTGATCTTACAAACGGCGCCATCAAGACACATTTGAGTTCTAGGCTACATCGGAGATAGAACGCTTATGATCGCTCATGCAATGTGTGCGTCCCTGCAGCAAGTGAAACTGGAGGTAACGTGGGCTAGAAGCAACAATAGGTTAAACAACAACGTGGCTTCCTGTAACGATCAATGGAAAAATGCATAGAAACTGCTCATCATAATCTTTAAATTGACATTAATTAAGCTGGCTATATGCAACACAATTTATTTATATTCCCTTTGCATATGTTTGGGTAGACTTCAAACGTTTTTGAATTTGAGCTTACAGTTCTGTGTCCTTTACATTTATTAAATAGGTATTAGTGATACCTCGAAATTAGGCTGCTGTCTGTTAGGCAATTTATTGTAGCCTGCTAACCCATATGCACAAAACATAATTTCTGAAATGATTTCTTGATTTATAACATGAGATATGTCTCCATGTAGGGTAGTGTCAAATAGTGAAGTGATAGCAGGTAGCATGTAGGCCTACATGTCACATGAGCCACACATATGACGGGCGCTGCTTCTTCTGTCCCTCCCAAACTGCATTTAAATGGTGTTTTTAGCAATCAGAATTTCCAGAAACTCCCGGACACCAATATAGTCCGCACCCCTCTTAGAAAATACTTACAACGTCCCTGTAGGGAGTTATTTATAATTTGGCCAGTGTTTCATTTTCCTATCCCACAACCCCCACACTTTTAAAAAGCTTGATACGCCTCTGACACACACACACACAACATACAGGAACATCACAATGCAACTAAGTTCGGCGCTACAATTATGATCAAAGGCCTATGCAATTATTGACAGAATTTAACGGACCTTTGTTCCTCCCTGTTCGCTCGTTTGGCCCTCTGATATGATTGCCATCTGGCGGTAGTGGTTTGTGGGCCTATTGGGGTCAAGTAGGAAGCCCAGCAAGTTCCAAAAGTAGAAAAAAACTTTTGCGAGATCCGGGATCCCGCAAAAGTACATCGTTTTTGTACTTTTTTTTTTTTTTTTTAACCCATGTTTTTTCCCCCATGTCACCCGGGTGGCTCCGTAGTAATCAGTGTATGCAGGGAGGAAAAAAAATCAACAAAAAAAATATATCAAATATACAACTCCAAATATACCTTATTTACCCCAAGATAACACAGAAAATAAGATGTATGCCACAGTCAAGCATAAAATGAATGTACTGTAAGCTCATTATATCAAAACAATTGCATTCAGGAAGACGGGGGTACTGCAAACAGCAAAAGTATATCGTCAGGTCAGAAAATAACACACAATTACATCATTTGTAGTACACCACTGCCACCGTGTGGCCAAAACGGGAACAATAATAACGATATGTAGTAAAGGAGGAATATAATTGAGAACGTTCTAAATAAACCACAGCTCTCAGGAAGCGGTTGAAATCAGCAGTCAAAACTATGAAGTGGCTATTATATCTGATAATTAACTATGCACAATTTAGTCGTGTAGCTTAGAACGCATGTTCGCAGACTCAGGAATGTTTGACTAGCCTAGCTATCAGTACCACATGGAAACAGCCCCGGTGATTCTTGTCAGCTTGAGCAACGTCGGTAGTCCTTCTCGTGGAAGTCCATCATGCACAAGAAGACCGACACGGCACCAGTGTAACAGGTGTGATCTTGCGTTGTGTAGTTAAGCACCATCCACGAGGATTCCCAGTCAAGTATTTTTATTCTGGTAATAGACAAAATAATGCAATCATTCAACGGTCTTGAATAATGATTGGCAATGCTACAGCTAGAATATAGAAACACTTAGGCCTATGTTAGCATATACAGTACATCTTACATAGTAGTTAGCTAACCTAGCCTACTATGCAGCCTACATGTCATTATCAAAACAAATACAATGAATGTGCAAATCTCTGATCATACAAAAGTCTATCAGTATCCCTAGGTACATATACATTACATTATAAGAACATTTTTGAAACCAAGACAACCATTATTATTAAAATAATCTACAGTGTGCATGTACTCATGACCTACCTCTTGCGCAGGCAAGATAAACTGGGAAGAGCAAAAAGCGGTCATTCCCATTATAAGAACAAGCTTGGTCACTTAAAGTGACAGAACACAATTTCCCCATACACATATACATTTCTGGTGCAATGGCAAGTGGGAGCATTATTAACCATGTTACATTTGCACTAATTGTTTTGAGAAGTGTACTAACTGTTGTGCAAATGATTATTATGTTTCGAGATATGCACCAAAGCAACTTAGGAAAAACTGTGATGAACCTGTCAGAGGTGATTAGTCCCTGGCTTGTGTCCATGTGGCACACCACACGATGGACCTCCAGAAACAGTACTCTGATGGTGCCTAAAACATGAATGAAGCCTTTTTGAAAATATCAATCTGCTCCTATAAATGCATCTTGGTTTGGTTTCAATAATATTGAACATGACTCTTCAACAATGATGTGGAACATATTGCCCTGTACAATTTAGTTTGCCTGTCCCTCAGTTAGACTTAAACTATATTGTCTTTTTAGAAAAGATTCTCTGAAAATGGTAGAAAAGGTGCTCTGAAAATGGTCTGAATATGACATGTGACAATGTTTTGAACTCTCTCACTTGTTTGTTTAATGTATTAAAGTGCTGTCATTGCATCAGAGGTCATGGACTGTTTCATTGATTTGCCATTAGATTCAAAAACATTAATAAAAATCACGAGAGGTGAAGAAGTTTTAGGCAGCACAGTGTACATGTACATGTACTCAAAAGTATGTAGATAATGAAAAATAGACAGTACCAGTAAATGGTGTGTCTGTAAAAAGTGTACATTTAAAGAGAAGTGGCATCTCACACCAGTGGTAGAGAAAAGTATTGTTAAGATGACATGCAAGGATAATCCTTCTACTAAGCCTGATATTAGATTACAAATACCAGTTTTCCCATTCAGTCTCACCATTGTCTAAAGTAAGCAGTAATAAAGACAGAGCTCGACCTGTAATTTATCGAGGCAGGTATTCTAAAGGAATGAGACTGATTATTTTTATGCAACCTTTGTTTGCAGACCATGGCTTCATATGTAGCATACATTGAGCCCTGGACTGCAGAATAAAATAAAAATAAAGAGTACATTCACAGACTGAACAAATATTCAAAAACCATTCTTCCTTGATAGTCTGCTATATTATTTTCTTTCTGTAGTCTTTCTACGTAGTGGCACAGGGTATAATTTTGTAATCATTTAATTTCCAAAATGACATAAATCACTGGTGAGATTATCTGTCGACCTATCTCGGATAGTTACAAAATCAACCAACAGGAGGCATCTGATGTGTACTTCCACTGCTAATCTACTTTTTTCCTATATTCTTGACACTTCTAATCCGACTATTCAAATGATATGTAATCTAAATACTATACTCATTAGGAACAGGCTATGTTTTGATATGTGGTTTTTCCTCTCATCAATTAAATATAATTCTGTGATCCATCAATTCACAGTCGGAAATGATCAATAAGAAAACTTCAAATGTCTCAGTCATCATGCTGTAACTTGAGAACTGATGCAAAGAAGCATATGAATAAAACGCAAAAAACTAAGAAAATCCTGACAGACGCTGTTTCACATCATAGTGCAAACAGATATGTGCAGCCGCCAAATATATATTTTAAATTATACAATTAAACATTGTAACATTATACATCCATCCTTTATCCAACATAAGTGTAACTCGTTTTGTATGGGTGTGTCAGGGGCGGACTGGGACCAAAAATCGGCCCTGGCATATTTGGCCCAAGCGGCCCTCAAATCGGTCGGGCACACCTAATTAAATACAAAATCTTTGCATTACCCTTAAATATGCATTTATTTTCAACTGTCATGGAGCACTGAAAGTGATAGGCCTCACTGGCTATCACTCTCACTGATCAGAGGTAGCCATGGAGTACATGATTTCCATATTCAAGTAGGCTATACAAGCAATTATTAAAGAAGAGTTTCTGCTTGAATTCAAAGTATCATTTCAAATTATTCAATAGGCTACATTTAAACTATACAGTGCTCAACTGACAGCAGCACCAAACAGTTACTGAATTTGCCTATGTGTAAAGAGCTAAATTACCTAGATTGTAGTAGACGATAATCACTGTAAGACAACTGAAACAACACAAAATAAATAGGGCTGTTGCTGGAAATATTTCATTCCTGTAGGGCAGGCTATACTACATTGCTGGTACATTTTGGAACATTATAGCTACATTAACTAATTATCTTTAATGTCTTCCAGTAGCCTATCGTATAGGTTACCGTATATTAGTTGGCTTGTGCATGAATATGATGTTTTGTAGCCTACATTTCCATCATTCTTTTAGCCCATCTTTACCATGATAATTAACCCTTCCAAGATAGAACCCTTTCGATGCTCTACTTTGAGAGACCAACCACCACTCATGCCATCGATGTTGAATTTTGGGCGTCTGACCAGAGGCGCACCTTGTCAACAGGCAAGGCAGGCAACTGCTTGGAGCCCCCCGAGCTGGTCTCAGCGCGTTTGCCGGTGGGTCAAGCGAGAATTTCGTCCATAGAGATTAAATGATGTATTTTGCATGCTCCTGTCCTGTTGTACAAACAGTACATCTGTACATATGTGGGCCCTATGCTATGGCCTTATAAACAGCGGATCTGTGTTCAAAAGAGTTCAAAGAATCCGCACATATTTAGGCTACTGTGGTAAACGTCAATCGAGGGTGCAGTGATGACGGATCAACATCGGAGTTTGGCATTTAGCCTACTCAATGAAGTTATGGTAGGCTAATGTTAATTGGCAGAAAGATGGTTTGCTACATCTATACGACAGTAAACTTAATCTAGCTAGCGACAGTTACAACTAGTTAAGCAAGGAGATGGTTAACGTTATGTTTAAATTAGGGCTGCCATAACATGTTAATCACGATGCAGTAAGGACCAAGAATACGCGTTAATTTTTTAGAACCTGATTGACGCAAAGTGCGTCAAAAAACACACCCTTTCTTCTTTGTTACATTGCTTCGGAACTGTTCATCGCAGCGAGATGAAACCTTTCATCAGGGATGGATTACTGCACAGGCCTACCGGGCCCAGGGGCCCAAGGGGTCAGGGGGCCCTGAAGCCCAAGCCATTGCATGGAATCATTGCCTCAATATCAACACATCAGGATGTAGGCTATGAATCTGATTGAATTCAAGTACAGTATTGGTCATCCCCAAATGCACCAGAATACAGAAAAATCACATCAAACAAATTTTAAAAATTCTGGGGGAGGACCCCCAACCCCCCCCCACACATATATTAGTGGGGGGCCTTAATACATCTGGGCCCAGGGGCCCGAAAGTTTATAATCCGTCCATGCCTTTAATGCGTGACAGAGCAGAAGTGGGGCTTTCCAACGAGACTATGCACTTGTCTGGACGATCAAGTATGAAAAACAAAATCATGAAATTAAATCAAATTGCATCATATTTACAGTCTGCGTTCACCTGCACACCCATTACTCTCGTTTGACATCAAACAAATTAAACATTTTCTGGGGGAGGACCCCCCCCCCTTCCACATATATGACAATAAGTGGGGGGCCCTCAATACACCTGGGCCCAGGGGCCCGGAAGTTCATAATCCGCCCCTGCTCGCGGACCTGTGATTGGATAGATATGCCACGCATGTCAGATGAAAGAGGAGACACAGAGCTATCATTTGATACCAAGTGCATCCTTCTGGGTTATAAAACAGACAAAGTGACAGCAAAATAATAACTTCATATAGCTGGACTTACCCCACATTTTTGTCTGTTTTTGTGGCAAAGCATGTTTATAATCCGGTTTTGAGATTCTAGAAAATTCCTGCATGCCATCCAATTCAAGGCTCACATTGCATCCCAATTTGTTCAACAAAGAAACCCCTTTTTTGCCTCTACTTTGTTACAAGGATACAAGATACAAGGATACAAGGAAGTTTATTGTCACATGCATATAGTTACTGGAAGTAAGAAATGCAGTGAAATTATGTCTGGTGTCAGCCTATTTGTGCATTAATGGGGGTAAAAAAGTGCAGTAGAAGAGGGGTTTAGTAGATTAAGTGGCAAGGGCTGCATTAAAAAAAAAAAAAAAAAAAAAAAAAAAAAAAAAAGTGGGGGAGGATTGGGATTGGGTGGGGGGCACCAACAAGGAGCACCCAAGAGCAACAGGGGCAAGGAAAAACTCCCTTACCAAGGAAGAAACCTTGGGGCAGATCCACGGCTCAAGGGGCTAACCCAACTGCCAGGGTCTTGGTGTGTGTTGGGGGATGACAGGGAGATGGGATAGTGTGCTGTGTATGTGGGGAGAGGGCAGTGTGCAATATGTGTGTTGGGGAAGCTTCCTCATGAGACAATGTGCTGTGTTGGGGGCAGTGTGCTGTAAGTATGTTGGGGATGTGTGTTGGAGAAGCTTCCTGATGAAACAATGTGCTGTGTATGTAGGGGGCAGGGACTTACTATTGCAAGCAGAGTACTGTATGTATGATGTATGTGAGTGATGACAGTGAATATGTGTGTGTGTGGGAGGGGGGAGGGAGTGCGGTGCAGTGTGTAGGTGGGGGCAGTGTGCTGCGGTATGTAGAGGATGTGTGTTGGAGAAGATCCCGAAGACAATGTGCTGTGTATGGGGGGGGCAGTGTGCAGCAAGTATGTAGAGGAGGCTTACTGTAGCAAGCAGTGTGCTGTATGCATGTGAAGTGATGACAGTGATGATGTAAGTGTGTGTGTTGGGGATGGGGGTGGGGTGGGGGCAGAAAGGCTAGGCAATCAAGGACATGGGTAGATGGAGGAGAAATCAAAAATAATAAATAAAAAGTTCTATGGAGATGTGCAAAAGTTGGAGAAAGATATGTGTGTGTGTGTGTGTGTTTTGACGTGTGATGAAATAAGAAAATAAATAAAAGGTCTGTAGCATAGGGAGAGGGATGTAAAAGTGCTAAAAGTCTTGTAGGTGTGTGTGTGTGTGTGTGTGTGGGGGGGGGGTCATGAGTGCTGAGTAGTGAATGAGTGCAAAGTCAGTATAGTGTGAGTTCAGAGTTGGGAAATGTTTTTGAAAACATCTTTTGTTCATGGCAATGCAGTAAAAAGTTGTTGTAGAGAATCATTATGAGTGCATAGCCTGCACCATAGGCACACACAGGCAACAGGCAACATGCAAACTCGGGTCAAGTCAGGTCAGATCAGTTCGTGTCACAGATATGGAGCGCAGAAAGGTCATTTTTCATCACTAAATAAAAAAATGCCATTTATTTCTGTAAGGCGCACACCACAAATGTCTGTAAATTGCTCAGCCCCAGAGAATCCCTCCACCATGGCAATGATATTGCCAGATTCAGGACAGTCTGCTCTACACACACATGTAAGGCAAGTCGAGCTGCCAGCTTGCAGTGGTGAGATGTGACATGTCAAAATATAAGAATTTTTATAATACACTTTTTGCATTTTTATTATTTAACATAACCTAATGGTGATATAACATAATGGTGATAACACTTGTCGGTAGGGCCCCCTTGGATTTTTTGCTTGGGGCCCCCACAGACTCTAGAATCGACTCTGCTTCTGACGGAAACTGATCAATCTGACCAACAATTAACATCGATTTGACACTCTTTTGCTATCCGGGGTTGTAAATCATTCATTTAAAACATTTAAGTTACGCTGTTTGTTATTATAATCACAGCACGGCCTTAGGTTATCATAACCACATAATTACATTATCGCAATTAATAAGTCATCATAATCATCATCGTCGGCATGGCATGTCACACATAGCCTACCTGCTCCACCACTGAGTTCTTATCATGTAGCCGCAAGGCTTCACCACCTGCTCACTGTCCCTCTGTATGCTTGCTTACATCCTCGTTCAAACTCAACGAACTTCAACATGTTGCTGACATTTGCTAGCCTACTTGCAATATTGTATTTTTGAATTTTCATTGGTGTTACTTTTGCACTATTGTCACTACTGGCATCCGCTGCAATTTCATGTAGGCAACTTCGATTAACTTCTGATGGCTCAAAAAATCCTGGCTCTGGGCCAAAATGCGAGGGGTGGGCCCGACGTGAGCTGTTATTGGATCAGTCGAGTGTCAATATGGAAATGTAACCAGTGGGCCGCTGATTGTCCTTCCTTTGGGCCGATCGTTGGCCAAAATGATTAAATTATATATGTAGCCTATTCTATCGGCCCAAAAGATGCGTCGGCCCACCGGGAAAATGCCCGGTATGCCAGATGGCCAGTCCGCTCATGGGGTGTGTAGATTTTTCTGCACACCACAACATAAAAAGCAATTCTATTGTAACTGAAATGTAACAGTGTGGCTGAGTACCATATTGATGTAAATAAGGCAGCCATACAGGCTTCAAAAATCAACTGTTTGGAATCATGTTCTGACCTATTCTCCACTGGCTCAAAACATTTCACAAACAAGAACTAAGTGGCATCAATTGAAAAGTATGACATTTGAATATCGTCACTGATTGACTTCTTACCATAAATTTAAGAAAAAGTAACAGTTACACAAACATCCTTTTTCATACAGTATATATGCATATATGACAGTGTAGCATGCTGCCATTGTAAGGTCTTTTTGACACTATAGCAAAAAAGACCAGTTCATAATGTATCATCAGAAGGCACAATTTCAAAATGTTAAACAAACGGGGGACAAAAAAAACAGACTACTGTGTCTGATTATTTCTGATGATGACTGCAGATTGCAAAATGTTATCACATACACTATCACAACTGCTTACACACTAAATCTTTGCTTGTCACACAATGTTACATGTCTTTCAAACATCATAACCCCACACCAAATCTGCAAAACCATACACTAATTCTCAATGTTTGACTTCAATGTACTAAAACACATTTAGCACCACACACAATTTATACTAAATCACCAGTGCTTCACTCTCTCTCTCTTCACATGTGTAAACACTCATTACTTTACGGAACACCATCCAATCATTGCCTTAGTATAGGCCTATGAATACAGTAGATATACTCTATATGTAGGTATGGACCCTTTCAATCTGGCCCTAGAGGATTTCCGGTTAAAATGTTCAGAACTAATGCAGATATAATACTTTGAAAGGAATGTTCTACAAAACGTCGACTTTATGTACAGTAAAACTTCTCTTTTTTACTATATTTTTGTGTCTCCCCAAGTTACCATTAGCTCAATACATTTTTCTATAGACCTATGAATACATACATACCCCCCCCCCACACACACACACACACACACACACACACACACACACATAAACACACGCAAGCACACACACACACACTTTTCTTTAGAAAAAGCAAAGTAATTTGATATAGTAGTCAGTCATTTCCATCTTAGGCAAAATCAGTTTTTTCAGAACTCCATGTACATCTGGTGGTCATTGTATTTTGCTTTGCTTTGTTCTTGTTGGCTGTAAAATACTGTATTCGCAACAGCAAATTATTTGGGAAAAATCACTATTTTTTGGTTTCAATATTGCTTGCATTTTTACTGTGTATTTCAACTTCTCTCTATACCGTATCTATGAAGTATGTGAAAGACAAAAGAGCAATAGTTTTTGAGCAACAGTGTGTACATGATGTATCCAAAATGTCATATTATGACAAAAGTGTTTGTAATGTGAGGCGAATGTTTGATTTAAAGATGTGTTTATGACATTTTGAACGTTGTGTGTCATTTTATTGGAGATTTGAGGCATTTTGCATTTTGTGTGAGCGATTGTTGGTTTTGTGTGTGGAGTTTTGAAAAATAGACACAGAGTTTTGAAAACGTGTGTAAACAGTTGTAAAAAACTGTAATATCAAGCATGTCATCTGCAGCAACGGAATCTATTTGCTACATGCATAGAGAGTATTATCTATTCATAGGCCTTTAGGCTACTAAGGTAATGATTGGATGGTGTTCAGTAAACTAATGAGTGTTTACACATGTGAAGAGAGAGAGTGAAGCACTGGTGATTTAGTGTGGCATTTTGATGGGTTTGTTTAAAAAACGAAATCAAGTTACTTCCTGTTAGATTTTTGTGTGTTAAGTAGAAAATTGTGTGTGGTGTTTTGCTAAATGTGTTTTAGTAAATTGAAAACTGAGTCAAATACTGAGAATTAGTGTATGGTTTTGCAAAGATTTAGTGTGTAAGCAGTTGAAAAAAAACTGTAAATGTCGCCAGTTTGAAAACACTAGAGGGCGCAATTTGGACACATCAGTGATTAACCCAGGGTCAGGATGTTTCGAGTCTAAGGTCATCATCACACACCCCTACCTGGATGAACCTGTCAGAGGTGATTAGTCCCTTGCTTGTGTCCATGTGGCACACGACAGGATGAACCTCCAGTTTCAGTACTCTGATGCTGCCTGAGACATGACTGAAATGTTTTGAAAATATCAATCTGCTCCTATAAATGCATCTTGGTTTGGTTTCAATAATATTGAACATGACTCTTCAGCAATGTTGAACATATTGCCCTGTACAATTTAGTTTGCCTGTCCCTCAGTTATGGCTTAAATTATATTTTCTTTTTAGAAAATGTTTGCTCTGATGGTGGTCTGAATGGGAAAATGTTTTGAACTTCACTGAGTAACACTCTGCACTTGTTTGTTTAATGCATTAACATCTACTGTTCATTGCATCAGAGGTCATGGACTGAGTGTTTCATTGACTTGCCATTAGATTCAAAAACATTAATAAAAATCACGAGAGGTGAAGAAGTTTTAGGCAGTGTACATGTACATGTACTCAAAAGTAGATAATGAAGAATAGACAGTACCAGTAAAGGGTGGGTATGTAAATAGTCTACATTTAAAGAGAGGTGGTATCTCACAACAGTGGTAGTAGACAAAAGTGTTGTTAAGATGGCATGCAATGATAATCCTTCCAGAACTAAGCCTAAAACATTAGATAACAAATATGAACAGTTTTCCCATTCAGTCTCACCAGGGTCTAAAGTAAGCAGTAATAAAGACAGAGCTCGACCTGTAATTTATGGAGGCTGATTCTTTTTATGCAACCTTTGTTTGCAGACCATAGAGCCCTGGACAGCAGAATACATTCAAAGACTGAACAAACATTATGTAAAACCATTCTTCCTTGATAGTGTACTATATTATTTTCTTTCTACGTAGTGGCACAGAGTATAATTTCATTGTATTCATTTCATTTCCAAAATAGTATGACATTGTGTTAAATCACTGGGTGAGATTATCTGTCGACCTATCTTGGATGGTTGCACAATCAACCAACAGGGGGCAGTTTTCTACTGCATCTGCTGTGTACTTGCACTGCTGATCTATTTTTTTTTCTACATTCTTGACACTTCTAACCCGACTATCCAAATTATATGTAATCTAAATACTTTACTCAATAGGAACAGGCTATGTTTTGATATGTGGTTTTGGATAATGACCATTAAACTATAATGAAAATAGTGTGCCACATTTGTCTATATTTAATTTAGTTATTTGCCTGCACTTCAGCATCTTGTTCTAATATGATGGTGTAGTTGTCTTGCCGATCAACATCAGCCATCATTGTGTTAAGCCCTCATATCGCAGCCTAGCGACCCACTACTTGCCCCACGACAACTCCTAATCCCCATGGACAATTCATTCCCTACACTGGACTATTTGACCTTTCTGACACTAAATAGAATTCATGCATTATCATACTGGACATGTAATCATCCCACCTCTTTGTAACATATACCTCAGGTGGCTTTAAGCACCTGTTCTATTCTCTACAACTACCCAACTTATTCATTTATCATGTATACAGACCTTACTGCTCTGTAACTGACCCTAGGCAGATGGGTCCGGCCCTTAAGTGGTGGATCTGCTCGAGGTTTCTTCCTGTATCTCCAATTCTAGGGAGTTTTTCCTCGCCCCTGTTACTCATGGGCCCTCTCTGAATGTTTAACAGTCTGTAAAGCACCATGAGACGTGTAATGTTTTGGCGCTCTATAAGTGAAACTAAATTGAAAATACTGTAATCTCTTATCTGGGCCTTTCCTAGGGTCAGTCTGAACTACCTCTCAGAAAATCACTGTACAAATGTTGACTCCCTATCAGCAGATACTGACAATTATGCAATGGTAGTTCAGGTCCAACAAGACAATCATAAAGAGACATAAGCACGGTCCTCTCATCAATTAAATATAAATCTTTATTCTGTGATCCATTCACAGTCGGAAATTATCAATAAGAAAACTTCAAATGTCTCAGTCATCATGCTGTAACTTGAGAACAGATGCAAAGAAGCATATGAATAAAACGCAAAAACTAAGAAAATCCTGACAGACGCTGTTTCACATCATAGTGCAAACAGATATGTGCAGCCGCCAAATATATATTTGAAATGATACAATTAAACATTGTAACATTATACATCCATCCTTTATGCAACATAAGTGTAACTCGTTTTGTATGGGTGTGTAGATTTTTCTGCACACCACAACATAAAAAGCAATTCTGTTTAACTGAAATATAACAGTGTGGCTGAGTACCATATTGGTGTAAATAAGGCAGCCATACAGGCTTCAAAAATCAACTGTTTGGAATCATGTTCTGACCTATTCTCCACTGGCTCAAAACATTTCACAAACGAGAACTAAGTGGCATCAATTGAAAAGTATGACATTTGAATATCGTCACTGATTGACTTCTTACCATAAATTTAAGAAAAAGTAACAGTTACACAAAACATCCTTTTTCATACAGTATATATGCATATATGACAGTGTAGCATGCTGCCATTGTAAGGTCTTTTTGGCACTATGTAGCAAAAAAGACCAGTTCATAATGTATCATCAGAAGGCACAATTTCAAAGTGTTAAACAAATGGGGGACAAAAAAAAACAGACTACCTGTGTCTGATTATTTCTGATGATGACTGCAGATTGCAAAATGTTATCACATGCAATTGTATTTTCCCAACATAGACCACTAATATCAAGCATGGCATCTGCAGCAACGGAATCTATTTGCTGCATGTGACAAAATGTGCATGTGCCTCTGCTTACCACAGCCAGAAATGTATAGTCATGTGGATCAAGACATAATTATAGAATTACAAAAGAAAGATATGACCTATTCATGACAGCCTGTGGTGGACAACAAAAAGGAATACAATGTGGCTGTTGTCTAATATCTTTGGGTTGTAAGTAAACCAGTGTTGTAGGATACTATTGGCGCTCTGGTTATGGGTTTATATTGGAGATGTTGCATGTATCTGTGAAGGCAAATATTCAGATTATGTTGGTACAAAGTCTATGCTTAGTAAAGTGTTACAAAACTTAACATCCCTGTTCATTGGCTTAAATTTTACATTGACCAGAACATAGCCGGATAGTGTAAACACTCCAAAACTGGCGCTTTGATATTGTACAGCACTGGTCTTGGCCATCACTTCCACTGCAAGTGGAAATGTTGATAAACGACCAAGAAACACATTTTCTTCAGAGTACTTCCTAGAACAGTGGTTTGGATAAACAACGAAGAGGCCTTAAAGAGTCATGCACAACCAGGCAGCTTTAGTCAAGTGCTTCATTTCCCTGTAAACACTTTACATTATTCCCGTGATCTTTTCTTCACATAAATGCAGAAAGGCAACATATACATTTAAGATACAGTTAACATCGTCATACAATAAAATGTTTCACATAATGAACATGCAAACAAAACAAAAATCACAAAAGAATAATAATAAATATATATCTATATGTCTGCATTGTTTGTCTTTACATTCCTCAAAAAGTCTTTTTTTTTTTTAAACCAGTGTGTGCGGTACTTTATGAAGAGAACAAAGAACCAGGCAGTACCCATTGTAACCTTTACTAAGCCAAGGTGGAGAGACAACTGCAATCATTGTACACTCAAGGCTATGGTCTGTTGCCTTGAAGAAACAATATTACTCATACCTTTGACAGACCACTGGCAGAAGCCTGCATTAAGAGAGTGGGTAGCATGACCATACAACCCCGTTCACACCTGGTATCGTGATCGGATCTTATCCTTTTCAGACCTCTAATGCCAGGAACATATGCACTCAGATCTGATCACAAAAACAAAGATATTTGTAGGTGGTTCAGCATTTGGCTGAATAGCAATTGTAATGTGTATAGGAATGCATCCTGGGCCACATTGAAGGACCGCCTACTCATCTGACGTTGTCTATGAAAGCCATACCTGCCAACATTTAACGTTCCAAAAACGAGAGGTTTTTTGAGGGGGGGGGGGGGGGTCATACTCTCCTTGCAACACTGCATTTCGGTCGTTGATTTTACCTTACAGAAAGAAATATGCATGCTAGTTATGTATCCACCTGCTGCCTGCAGCCTACCTCCAAAGCTGCTGTCAGATTATGTTCCAAGAACAAAACTTGCCTATTGTGTATCAACACTCAATAACAGTCATGTGGTAATCACTAAAATTCTTCCCTAACAATTTGACAACAGCTAGTTCTGGAGTAGGCTACTCAACTAGCCCACTTGCTTGCGAGACTCAGTGGCTGTGCAGTATGCACCCGTGTCCTTATTTGGGTTTTGGGTTGCCAGGTTTTATGACAAAAGGGTTGAAATTGAAAGTAAATGAATGAGTGTGAAATACGGGAGAAACCCGGGAAAAACGGGAGTATTGGCAGGTATGGTGTAAGCAGAAGTCTGAGTTTGTACTCATTTGTGAAGCAAATCTTCAACATAAATTGCAGCAACAAGACAACAACAGACAATTAAGCACTGTCTGCTTAATAGTAAACTTGCAAGTACGTAGTAGAGTAGAGGGTAGAGTGTCTCGTCTCCATCTAAGCTAGAGAGTCTGTACAGTGGAAACGACAGGATGCCTATCGCAACTGGGCAATTTATGAACAAATAGCCACAAAGATGGAAGTGAATGGCACATGTGTTAATGTGTAACTACAGCTGGTCATGTTGGGCCAGGGGATTCCTCTGTGGAGAGACTCATCTAAAATTCTAATACAGCTGTAAAAATCACTGCATTCCCCAAAGGTCTGTGCATAAATGTGTGTTTGTGTGTGTAGATGTGTGCCTGTCTCTGAACAAGGCTGAAACAATGCATTGGCACTATCATACACTGTACAGTGCTGACTACGGCATTCAGAAAATCCAAAATTTATAAACATATACGGTTTGTTAAAGAGGCACTTTAACAAAAATATTTGGAAAATAGCTGCTCTTGAAATATCAAAGTGGTGAGGGGCTGGGATTAGACTAATTAGAGTTTTAGATTCTACGGTTTTTAAACTGTGGGGAAGTCAACTACTTCATCCATACCAAACAAACTGTTAAAATCAAACGAACCTGTGATTTTTTGGGGGCATATGTGTGCATTTGCATGGTTATTGAGAAAATGGGTGTTGTTCCAGATGATAAGGGTTACAGGCGAGGGTCTGGTTGCAAGGATTTTACTGTGTGCGTGTATGTGTGTGTGTGTCTGTGTGTACGTACACGTGTACATGTGCCTATACGTCTGTGTATATACGTGTGTGTGTGTGTGTGTAGAATAAGGAGTGCAATAGGGGGCTGGTCCTCTAAGGGAAGTGGGCAGCGCCGGCTGCTGAGGGCTGCAGGCTGATCGTCTCTGCCCTGTGGTCCAACTGGTTCTGGAGGCGTGTGATGTTGGACAGCTCCTCCAGCTCCTGGAACTGCCGGTCTGTCTTGTGGCTGACCAGTGAGCGGTAAAAATGCACAGCGAACACAATGAACACCAGGCCAAACGGTACCATGATCGTCGTGGAGGTGATGGCAGCCGCCTGGCCGGGACTGATGCCCGGCGCCTCCGTGGCCGACTCACCGTGGTCCTCGGTCTTCCTGACCGGGCTCTGCAATGGCAGGAACTTAACCCAGCAGAGGAGCACCACCTCGGCCAAGAAGAGCAGTGTGCCGATGACAGTGGAGAAAGCCCAGGCCAGCTCGATGTGGCGGTGCATGCGCTCGTGTGGCGACTCCTTGACCGAATTGAGGTTGTGCACGTTGCTGACCGCCTCCAGGTTGGGCAGGATGCAGGTGCTGACCATAAGGGCGAACAGATGCACCGCCACCAGCACGGTGGTGCAGGCGCTGAAGGCGATCAGCAGCCCTGGAGGATATGTGTGGTCCCGCTCCAGCTGCACCTCCACCATGGCCACCTGTAAGGGCATGGGCATACCGTCACTGTAAAGACTACTGTTATACAACAGTTAGTTTCAGCCAAACTATTTATTAATTGCTAAATTGGACGAGAGGAATTCCAGTGTAGTGATATCCCAGGGCCCTTTTAATTTAGCATGTGACATATAGACAAGCAAGTAGGCCTCTGGCATTGCGTCTACGGCCGAACCACAGCCATTGGTTATCCTTACCAAGTCCAGCTGGAAGATCCAGCCTATTTTTTTTTTGTGTGGGTAGAACTCAAAATGTACATATATTTACATTGTCAAGCTCAAATCTGTCAGAAACTAGTAGCTTAAGAAAGTGTTGAATGTCTACAAATGTATGCTTGGAGATTATGCTGAAAATATGTATTATTTATTTAGGACACAGGCCAGGATATTTTGTACAAAATGCTTCTCTTGTGTCAAGTACAGAAAGACAAACAAACCCTAGGTCTACATAATTCAAGTAAGTTTTAACACATTTGGGGTGATCACTTAAGAGATCAAATAATAGAAATATTTGTTTATGAACTCCTTACTTTATATAGACACATTATGGACATTTCCTAGGCAAAGTAGATCAATGGTTTACAGTATCACTGCATGAAGAAGTATTTCTGTATTTATACAAATAACAGCTTAATTCAGTCAAATGCATGAACGTCTGTATTTTGCAAATTAACTATTTAAGAAATGTTGTAGTTAGATGTATTTGAACTGATGCACTACATACGTATGTCTTCCTATTCTCAAGAAATTTTAGAAAAATAATAATTAGCAATGTTCACCTTTTTCATGTTCATGTTCAATCAGAATTGGGGAAATAGCATGCTAATCAACAAGCATCACTTTATTTGGCCCTGACCAACATGTAGCCTCACTTTCAGTTTGGCTATGTGTGGCATATTTCATTGCCATCCTTGAAATTCGGCAGAAATATCAGGGTGTGTATGGACCCTGAACCGCAAACTGTTGCCAACGGAAACTTAACACGTAGTGATAACTTTCCGCATGCAGCATTACATCCGCTGGTATGTAGCCTAGGTTTGGTTAACTTTGGCTTAACATATGAAGCATATCGGTGTTTATATTTAGGAATGGCAACTTAAATGAAAAATAAGTTGACAAATGCAGTTGAATCTACTGATCAGGGGACAGGTGCATGCTACCCATCAAGGAGGTAATCGCATGCGTCATACTGTGAAAGCAAGCACGGCTGTTTTACCGACAACATTCCAAATTCCAATGCAGACTGAATCGCTATGTGGGGGTTAGTATGTAAATGTACAGTTATATGCTGTAGGCCTACTTACCATAGCGAAACCTGAAAGCAGAGCTGAAGTTCTGCTACTTGCCTTCAACTTCGCCCGACTCAAGTAAAGTTTTCTCCATGACAGAGCTTGGAGGGAGTGCTCGTTCAAACTCATTCTGTCACAGCTAGGGCAAACTTCAAGAAGCAAACGTTGTCTCGAACTACAGCAAAGTAGACTCCACGGTTACTCTAATAAGGAGGAATCAGTGTTAAGTGCTACACGATAGGATCGACATGACAATTTTGATCAACGGAAACTCTGAAGAGTTGAGATCTGACAGCCAAGAATGTACTTCTAAGTAGCTACAGCGGCAACATATTCCTGCTCACTCAGGAAACTACATTCTGATATATCCAGGGGCAGGAAGCGATGATTTCCCGGTGCATTGTGGTCAGTTGAGTGTAAAGAGTAGCCTAGTAGTTGGGAGGATATAGCTCGATTAATGAAAATAAATCGTAGCCTACGTTTTCTTTAGATCTGTCGTTCGCAGAGGGGACGTTTTCTTTAGATATATCTTTTGTAGTTTTTTGTTGTTCTTTTGGACAACACGAAGATTTGAACACAGCAACGTGTGTTTATTGACCTCACATGCGGTTCCTGTATTAAAGATATTTGCATATTTTTGCAGAATCCACATGGCGTGACCCTATCAACACTGATGAATTTAGGCAGCCCTTACAAATATCCTTAAGACACAGATCATTTGGAGGCGTTCCAATGCAGTAACAAGTATTCACCAACTGGAGGTAAGAAGTTTTTGACTGACTGAGTAGGTGTAAATTGTGTTTGTCATCTAGGGTCCCCATTTCCAGTATAGTTGAATAGGCCTATTATCTAGCCTACTGTGTAGTTTTGGGATTAAGTCTTGTCTCTTTTACACCATGCATATCAGAGTCCAGATTACGCTGACATAAAGTTAAACCTGCAGACCACCAAGAACTCTGATCTATCTCTAAGTCTATTTAGGATCACCATAGTGTCCAGCCATGGAAGTCAGACTCTTGGATCAGCAGTCAGATTTTTACACTCCAGTAGGCTATAGCTGTCATCAGTCACCATGGTGACATTTAGGCACGAAGAACAGTTAATCTACCCTAAGGTGCTAATACCACAGTTGTTCAGAGATGGAGCTTCTGATATAATGTCAGAGATCAGCATTCACTCTTCTCAGCGGTAACCTCTACAGCCTACAGTAAACTATTCCTTGTTTAGTTAGCCTATGAAAGTCACATTGTGACAGAAAGTGCCAAGAGAAAAAGCACCTGATGTCCAAATAACCTACTCAAACAAAATTAGTGTTCCTCTTTTGTAACGGTCGCTGTGATTACAGGAGAGGAGATATTATTATCTAATCTGTTTCATTTACATTTATTGGGCCCATAAACATAAAATATCAACAAAGTTATGGCTTTCCTTGTTTGGATTTAGTTCTGTTATTGTAGAGGGGGTTAATTCATGAAAAACAAGGAACAACTAACCTGCAGTTACACCAGAGAGGGTTCAAGCGGAGGATCTTTGGTTACACTGCATAAGGTCATAAGATAGTTCATTTTCAACATTAAAAAAAAGAAGAATTGAGTTGAGTGTGTTTTTATGTGGACACTTCCTTAGTGCATGCCTGATGTCCGTCATGTTGAAACGAGTTGACCACCAGTTTAATAAATTGATGGGAGACATTACAACCTTGGCAGTAGCTGTATTGCACCATAAAACTCCTGGAACTGGAAGTAAATTATTTATTTATTTTTTCAAATGAAGCCATCAAAGTGTGTGAGAAAGAACGTCTTGGAGAAATCAGGAGTTGTATGTGAAGATGAGGAGGGACTATAGAATAGCTTTTTAAAAGTTATCAATTCATTTTGGTAGTCTATCTGCCTCAGTGTAATGTGTGTGTATCACAGTCTGATGGGGCTTCAAAGTGTTCTGAGGCAATTATGCATTCACTCAGATGGGAGTGAGACTGCAGATGGAGATGATGACTGTGATCAAATATGGGCCAGCAGTCAAATATTTTCTCACTATGTTAAAGAAAGACTGTGAAAGTGAGGACCAGAAACCCACAAAAGAATTGGGGGGTATTGTTCAGTTCAGACTCTGGCCGGCATATGTTGAACTGCACACAAAGCTTTACTTTAAACCCAGAGAACATTTGTTTCAGATTTGGGTTCGGTGAAAATGACTGTCATTTGTGCTGCAGTAGTGGTGCATAAAAATATGCATAACTTGTTTTTGTTTTTGGAGGATTAGTCTAGAATATACAGTACATTTTATTTGTGCAGCTGTTTGTCCATGTGAGTGTGTGTTTTGAGGGAGAAAGCCCGATAGGAGAGAGTGCTCCTTACTTATAAGAGGAGCAACTATAGTTTCTGGAGGCAAAAGAGAGCTTAATCTCTTGCAACTCTTTGCTGAGGTATTATATGAAGCCCTTCTGGGTTGGATGATTCAGCATTTTTGTGCCACCCTGTGCTCTGTCTAGGCTCTCCGCTGACAGATGGGCAGTGTGACTGACATATTGCCTTTGTTATTTTAATGGAGCTCCTTGAAGGAATCCTCCATGTGCCAAACTGCCACGGGCTCCTGCCTGTAACCTGTGGCTCCGGAAAAAAAACCCACAAAGGCAGAAGCCACAGCTGCTCACAGAGCAGGCCAGAGCAATCAAACTCCGACGTCCTACAGTCAGTTCCTGTGTCAGACAGAAAATGGAGGAAGGCAGCTACTCCCTGTCAATCATTCTGAGATTAAATCTTAATGTAAAATCCAATTAGTGGATCTACTGCCCCACAAAATGAAAAAGAACCCCAACCAGCTATTTTTAAAAGGTAAATATTTGCTTCATCTGCCTCCTTGTTTCCACGTGCAGTAATCTTGCCTGTGCTCCCTGCCCCAGCTCCTTTGTAGAGGCTTTTTCTCCTAGCTCCCTCCCCCTCTCCCACCGACCCTTAGCTCACAATGAGCACTCTTTGTGGGCAACCCTGTAACCGAATGCCAGCTGCTTCCTCATTGGCTGAGCCCGAGCCCCCTCTGCCTTTTCCCAGCGCATATGCATGAGGTTAGCGCCTGCCTGTGTCTCTGCAGCTGCCTGTTCCAGAGCGAGAGAGAACAAGAGAAAGAGAGTGGGAGAGAACGAGAGTAAGAGAGGAAGAGAGAGAGGGAGAAACAACAGATGAGAGCGAGAGAGAGAGAGGGAGAGAAAGCGAAAGAAAGTGAGTGAGCACGAGAGAGAAGGCACTGTGAACGGGAGCAGTCGAAGGCTCCAGCCATGGCAGTGTTGTGTGTGTTGGGGAGGCGATGAGAGGAGGCAGCCATGGCTATGTCACTGAGCGCGGACGATGAGGATTACGACTCCGACAGCACAGAGCAGGTCAGCGTCCGTACACACACACACACACACACTCACACATAGCAACCCTCTCGGGTTTCGTAGCCGCATGCCTTTATAACAGGCAACTAATGCCCATGTTGGTGTGAATGCTTGCCTGCATTCGCTTTCCCACTTCCTCTTTCCTCTTCATGGTTCTCTTCCCAGCAATGTTTTTTTCTCTCTCTCTTCATTCCTTGGTCTTCCTATCCTTTGGAGAGGAAGTCAGGGAGGCATTGTGAGCATGGCTTTCTCTGCTGTGTTCTGGAAAGATATCTCAATAGAGAGGTAGAGAGGGAGAGAGAGAGAGAGAGAAAAAGAGAGAAAAGAAGGTGAATGACAGGGAGAGCAGGGCTCCTAAGAAAGGAAAGCGAGGAAGAATCTGGGCTACGGCTGTTGTTTGTTAGCTATGTGTGTCACTTATAGCAGAGAGCCAGGCAGCCAGAATGCTTTACATTGCTCGTCTCTGCCGCTGTTGCTTGAGGCTGGATTTTGACCGTTCTGTGTGATTTTGTCTGCTAGTCCAGGTTTATCGTTTCTCCATTTCCAATCACTTTGGAGGTTTTAATGCAGACACACACACTCATAGAAACACAGAAAACACACACACACACACACACACACACACACACACACACACACACACACATGTGAACTGGCATACACCGAAGGTCATTTGCTTCATGGAACTGTATTTTGATCACCATATCTCTGCTTTCATGGTAGATGTATCCTGTTCTGGCCGTGTTGTGTGTGTGTGTGTGTGTGTGTGTGTGTGTGTGTGTGTGTGTGTGTGTGTGTGTGTGTGTGTGTGTTTATCACTAGGGTACATGAGTATTTCTTTCATTTCCATTTCCCTGGAAGAGAGGGGAGAGAGGTACAGTAAATGGGCAAACGTGACACAACATGTGTGTTCTCTCTCTGTTCATCTCTCCCTGTCTCTATCTCACATATGGACTTGAGTCACACGGTAACTGTATTTCTTGATCGTGATGAGGAGGAGGTTTGTGTGATTGGCTTTTCATCATTATTTCACATACATGTAGGTAATAAATGTTATTGGTATATACACCTGTATATTACCTATAGAATGCATGTGTAAGGGGTCTTCAGTAACTGTACTGGTCCTATACTGGATATATCGCATATAAACAAACAGGTTATTTAAAGATCTGATGCCAGATTCTGTACAGTTGTTACTGCTGATAACGGAGCATTAAATCACGCGGCTCTGAAAAGTCAGAAAGAAGGTTCTCATGGCATGTTTTATTTACACAAGAACACTCATGTTGTTATGTAGAGATGAAGACTAAGAAGAGCTAAGAGCATATTCTGATAGGCTATTGACGCATTTGCCTGCTTTGTTCTTGGAGGTTTGGTATTTGGGCTAGATTTGTTAAATCCCAAATGTAGGCATTCTCCTTGGTTAAAGGGCATTACATATGACACAGAAAGACCGTCTTTATGCCAGTGGCCAGCTCTTTATGTGCCTTCAGAACAACACACCTTTTCATAGTGGTTTGTTTATAAGCAGCTGCACAATCATACAAGTGTTACCCACAAGACACACACACCCACCACAATCAAGGAAACCTGCACTCACTCATCACTCTTTCCCCTTCCTTCTGTCCTCCTTTCTTGGTTTCTCTTCCTCTCTATTTTCTCTCTCTATCTCTCTCTCTCTCTCACACACACATTCACACTCACACTTACAAGTAGATACATATGCTTTTGAGGCACATATGTTACAAATATATACTCACAGGAACAGATGGTATTTCTTTAACACACATATACATACACATAGCCAAAGACACACACACACACATACACACACACACACACATAGATTCAAGGATTGTGTTCTTGTTGCCCCTCCTAATGTATGAATGTGTATTTTAACCCCTGTGTGCCTGCTGCTTCTGTATGTCAGGAGAGCATATTTGTGGTGCGCTGTGTCTTTAAGACGGGTCTGTGTTTGCTCTTTGGGATGGGGGGAGGGGAGAAGAGTGGAGAGAGGGAATGAGGAACAATGAGGGCGCTTCTGAGAGTGGGGCTCCTCCGGCACAGCAAGGATAAACTCCAGGCAGGTTAAACCAGTGCTTCCAACTCTGGCCTCGCATGCTATTAGCATGTTAGCATGTGTGTCTGTGAAAACAAAACATTGTGTCTGCCTGCACTGAATGTCTGGAAGTGTTGTGTTTTCTAATAAAATAAAAAACCAAAAGGTATCAATATCACAACTGTACAAATGAGAATTGGATTGGTTCATGTACATTTGTAGCAATCTACAATATCCTTGTAGAATAGGGGGTCAATCTCAGCCTCTTGAATATTGTCTGTACGTTTATATTTCCACTGCTGTGACTTGAGATTGACAAAAACATGGCTGATACACAGTAGCTCTACAGTACATTGCAAAAATGATTAGCGGGAAAAAAAAACGGCACTTCAAAAACAAGAGAAAGAAACACATTCACTTGATTGAGTGTTGAGTCATGCCGCACACTGGATGACTCGCTTACATCAACCCACAACCTGACCATGTGTGAATTCCTGAAGCATTAGATTGTGGAGTTTTGGGAAATGTTGGTCAGCTGAGGGTGTGTGTGTGTTCCTGTAGTTTAGAACATGGGAGGCGAACTGCATTGTTCCGCACTCGCTGTCAAACACACACACAAACACACACACACACACACACACTCTTGTGTATAATTTGACACGTCATTGGCTGCCAAGCATTAATAAAACCCATTAAGCTGTACCCCATATATTGCAACATGCATCAATGGGAAGCAACAGCTCCGTGACCCAGTGTTCACAAATGGGTTATTGTATTGGAACTCGGACTCCTCTACATGTGACTGTTCACACAGTCAACACAGCTTGGCTAAGAACATAGCAACTAAGGCCATTGTTCAAGAAAAACTTGGCAGGGAGTAATGTGAGGGTGTAAAACCAGGTGCTCTTCAGTTTAGGGATCCTATTCACCTTACTTTTGTCCAGTTTTCATCTTCCGTCCATTCTGTCTAAATAATAACTAGAATATTCTTTAACTTATATTTATTTCGAAATGTTGACAATTCTGCACTCAATATGGATATTTTTATATTATACATGACTGACAGAAAAAATATAAGTTTACTTTTACATGACTTAGAATGCCTCAGGCACCGTCTACCATCACATTAAAAATCAATACGCAAATCAACGCAGCTTCGGCTGGAGATAGAAAAGGATTTCTGAATACTGAAGTGTCATGACGATGCCCATTGTTGGCTCACAAATATCGTGGATAAGTCTGTCCCTGATAAAGCCCATAATGGCTTAAATGTGTACGCATGTTTTGATTTAATAGCCATGTGATGATAAAGTCTTTTGAAATCTACTACTCTCTCAAGTGCCTTCGATTTTTGGAGCACTACTGAAGCCAGTGTAAGCACATATGTGTTTTGGAATATGGCGATGTAATTGCATACCACACAGGTCTGCCAGCTAAGTGGTATATCTACGAAACGTCCCAAAAGTCTTTTAATGTGGAGGTGAGTCACCTTCCTCTTGCATGCCAGTCCTTACACTCACACAGGTAGCATCACACTGTCCCAGTGAGTCACACCTATCCCTCTGTGGCCTGAGGGGGCTTTGATACTGATGCGTCCTTAGCTACTATCTCATTGTGCAAACACAAAGGTTTACTCTAGCATCGGATCTGCTACATATTGTTCTCGGCCACAAATATCTGACTGCGGGGCCCTGAGAGCAGTGGTGTATGGGATAGCCAGCCGGGGCATCGTGGTAAGACCCACAGAGGAAAACCTCAGATGGTGATTCACGTGTTTATGATGTAAATTGTTTTGGTGTGTTGAGGGATAGAAGAGACGATAGGTTTGGAGGTCTGCCTTTGTGGTTGGGGAGATATTTTGACTGTGTGGTGGGATGTTGCCAGTGTGAGCTAAGATATAGCTCAGGGCTAAATCAAATGTACAGTCACAGCAGTGGATGGTGGGCCCTGTAACATGAAGGTCAAAGGTCAACACCATTAGTGAGTTTGTTAGGAATTTGCCATTGCTGAGTTTGTTAGGGTTAGGAACGGCTTTCCCCTAATTATTTGCCTCTGACTGCTACCCTTACTGGACAATGGAAAACTGACATTTAATTATTTTTCTGATCTCTTATAGGGCACACCTCTATGAGCTATTTAAGGCTTGGTGCTCTGTTCTTTAATATGTCAGAAACAGAGGGTTCACTGTTACATGTGAGATTACATCAATTGTACATAGTTTATAACATCAGGATAAAGTGTTAAACACAAGGTCTGTATGCTTAAAATAGAAATGGATGGTAATATGCATAACTATATGTAGTTATGCAGTCAAACAGTGTTTGACTTTGCACAGGTGTTCAGAGTTGATTTAGCACATAAATATATCCACACAGATAATAACTACTCTGATAAAGGTTTAATATCATGCAATGCAATGTTTACCTTCCTGGTGATAAGACTTCTGTTACATCATGCAGCTTTCCAGTGGGCTATTTATTCCTGCTCCAGTGTTCTCAGAGAGCAGAGCTCTTGGGTTTCTCTATCTATCAGAGGAACTTAGAAAGATGACCTGCCTCTGGGTGCTAGAGGGCACATCAATTTAAACTCTGTGTGAGTGAGTGCACCCCTCAAAGGAAGAGTTTACATTAATCACTCATGGATTCAATAACTGTCTATCTTTTTGTGGATTTTTGATATTTTTTATTTATCTTCTGATGTGTTTGTCTACTGTTATCTGTAGTGGTGCTGATCGACTGGAAGTTTGAATTTCCCTTTGGGATTTCTGTCTAATCTAATCTAATCTAAAATTCATAAAAACTATAATATAAAGATGAAGGTGTAGCAAGGTTACTGAGTTGTGTTGTTTAGAATATATCACAACTGCTCATTTAAGCTGATACTCCAGTACTGATGAGCTCTGATGCAGACAGGGACTGAAGCATGGTTGCCTTTGACAACCAATATGATAGATGATTTCTAAATGCTGTAACAATATATAGCTTACCCTTTGAAATACATAATTCTGGTATTGTATGTATGCTACTCTAATTACACAATATGGTCATAGCTGTTTTGATCCGTGATTAGATGCTTCATGGTGGTTCAAGACTGAATTACATTTTGTGGTGAGATTCTTCACTGATTTCGGAAAACACATCAAGAATAGCTGTGAAACAAGCACTAAATTGTACTTATAAGGCTGTTAACCCAATTTAAACAAGGTAATATTTCATTCAGCAGTTTGACTTTAAAATTGCTGCCATTACAGTGCCAGTAGGATGTTGTTGCTCTGCAGAAAGGTCCAAAAACACAGCGTCTTTTTACAGCTGTTTGGCTTGCCATCAGCCCTGGCAGCTTTTGCTTGTTAACATTTGGATGGGATTTGTCCTCAGTTGGACTAATATCTCGAGTTTAATTCAGAGTGCATGATGTGGCACGTCCGTTAATTGGTTTTCAGTTTGATCGTAGCGTGAGGCACATCCGACATGGAAGTTACTTAAAACAGTAACAGTAATTAATGTCAGCTTTTCACTGAACTCGGCAATTAAGTTCATCTGGAGAACCCAGCGGACTCTCCGCGCATCCTCTGAGGTAAAACATAATGATCGGTCTCTCCGGCAAACACTAAACCTCTAACTGCCCTGTTGTTCCCTTTTCCAAGGCAATAGAGTGCTTCCAGCAATGACAGACTGAACCCACAACACAACATGACCTGTCAGATATTTGCAATGGCGGATATTTTAAGGCAAGCTGGAGGGTGCACCCTTGGTCATCGCCGCAGCGGTAGAAGCCAGTTGCAGTGAATGACTGCTGTGGAGGCAACACTGAAGAGTGGGGGGAAAAAAGCAGAGATGCTCAGAGATGGCATATGGGAATGTGCGATAATAAGAAGCTGGGTGTATTTATAATCACACTCGCTCCTTCATCTCGCCAGTGCAGTTCTGGTTCCCTTGAGGATGAGGGTAGATGCTTTTAGCTGCTCCTTCTCTTTCCTACTCATTTGCAGCTCATCCTTCAGAAAAATCTGCCTCAAGAGGAGGTGTGAAAAATCTTTGTGTTGATTCTCTGATCAGTCCTGGCCTTTTCTAAATGTGCACTTATAGCAGAAACACACTGATGAAGGTCTCCTCTGTTGTCCTTCATTTACTGATTGTTGTGTTCTGGTTTATAATACTGTGTTTTCCTGAATTATTTGCAGCACCCATATTCCCTTTTAAGTCAAACAAAGAATTGATCAATATTTATATATAATTCTAATTTACTATGTAGTCATGCATGTGCATGTGCATGCACATGCATATGATTGTTGTTTGTGCACTGGGATTTCTGTTCAGAGAATTATGCACATTATAAACTGGCATTATTTATGGACTGCTTAAAGTGGTGTCTGGAGAGGACCCACTACATGCACAGTGCTTATGTGGTGATGATGCAACTTCTTGGCTCCCTTGCCCAAGTGTTAGGTTACTGGTCTGGGTTAGCAGAACACCCACGGGTGACTGGAATGGCATCGCCATTTGATTAGATACATTGCTGAGCTCGTCCACTGTGGGGCTTAAACGTGTGAAGTTGTACCCATCCTTTCGGTTGCTCAGTATTATTGTGTGTGTGTGTGTGTGTGTGTGTGTGTGTGTGTGTGTGTGTGTGTGTGTGTGCTGTCAAGGTGTGAACAGCCCATCCAAGTATGAGAGTTCCCAGGGTTGCTCAGTATTAGTTTGAAATGATTGATTGATTATTATATGATATGGTTTTCCACCATGCTCGACATTCTTTCCCTCTGAAGCGTCTTCTCCAGGAACACTAATGTGTGCTCCAGCTAGACCTACATTATAAGGCCTCTTTGGAATTATAATCAGTCTAATCTAAATGTGTTGCAGGGTCCTTTAGGTCTAATGTAGGCCTCTGTGGTGCATTTGTTTGTCCTGCCCTTGGCAGACATGCTGGGAGTCATCTGTACTTCTGCTCCCCATGGCCTACATGTAATCTCCCTGCGGAGGCTTAAATGAATGAAAGTAATGGAGAGAGAAAGAGAGAGGAAAAAAAGAGGGAGAGGGACGGAGAGGGAGAAAGAGAATGTGGGAACGAGAGGGAATGAGAGAGAGAGAGAGAGACAGAGAGAGAGAGAGAGAGAGAGAGAGAGAGAGAGAGCCTTTGTGAGTCCCAGCTCTCTGCGTATCTCTCTTAATAAAATCCTGTGAGTTAGAGGAGGCAGATTTCATTTGGGCAGGAATGCCACTGTGTGCTTGGCTTTGTGTTGTTTGTCTCTTGGTTATTGTGGTTTGTCTGTTTGGGGGCAAGCACTGGAATGCTCCTCTGGCCTCGAGCTCGTAACCCCAGGGTTTGTTCTCGGGAGGTTTGATCCCATCTCTCTTCATCGAAAACATGTGACACATGACCAGCAGGGAAATGCACACTTAGTACACATCTGACCCAAAGGCAAATGTAGTTTTAAACAAATGCTAAATTGGTACATGTTTGACACCAGGGTGTTCATAACTGAGATGTTCAAGAAAGGAGCAGCTGGTTTGCACTAAACATAGTTTAGGGGAACGGCTGTCACTGGAACATTGTAAAATTTGATGGTCTGAAATCCCTGGCAAGCTAAGCGTCCATACCATGGCTCTGCACACTGGATTCTGCTGAAGCTCTTTGGGTCTCATTTTAGCCACCAGACCTGGAAGGCAACACATGGTAATGCGTGGTGATGCCAGTGCAACGTCTGCACTTCTTCACGCTCACTTTTTATACCGTAGCTTTACAGTAGTTGACTGTAGTTTGTGCAGTAGGAAGTACAGAATGTCAATGGGCAAATGCTCTCCATTCTTCCCTGAGCTGACCTTGTGTTGCAGTGGAGGATTGAACCTACATATTTTGTGCTGACGAGGAAATATAAGACTGATCCTGGAGCTCTTTCAAAAATATGTTTTTTTTTTTTCTTCTTCTTTCTGGTAATGCTGATTCTCCCTTATGTGTGGTACTGCAGTGCGGTGAGACTGGACTGAATGTTTTGTGTGTGTGTGTGTGTGTGTGTGTGTGTGTGTGTGTGTGTGTGTGTGTGTGTGTGTGTGTGTGTGTGTGTGTGTGTGTGTGTGTGTGTGTGTGTGTGGTGTTCAAAGATGGCTGTCCTTGTGGTGCTCCAGGGCACACGACAGAGTACAGCAGCCTTCAGGACCAAGCACAAAATCATCAAGAAGCAAACCTGCTTCAAAAGGATTCATTCTGAACATCTATGAAACACATACATACACACACACACACACACACACACACACACACACATTCATACATACATACATGCACGCACATGCAAGCACACCTTCTCCATTAAATTGCCCTCACCAATTACGCCAATCTTTTCATGATTTTATTCCAACCATCTATTGCTCTGCAAAAATGATCCGTTGCTATGGAAACAGATTTCTCTGGCAGCAAGTACTGCTCGCCCGTTCTCCACCTCAGATATTTTCTTCAATTTTTCTCTCTCTTTCTCTTTCTCTCTCTCTCGCTCATCCCCCATTTGTATGCTCATCCCCTCCTCTCTCTCTTTCTGTTTCACTCTTTCTCACTGAAGGCATGCTTGTTTTTGTAACTTGAGATTCCTTTAGCGTTTTCCATGTGTTTACAGTACACTTAGGTCCAGGCGGAGGCTCATTCGGAAGAAAGCTCTGCTCTTGTGTCTCAGTGACACTGTGCCCGCAGGCAACTATCAATGAAGCTAGAATTGACCTCGAGGGGTCGATAGGGTTGGCAAATCTTTAATTTCGGCATTCGCGTACTCTCCTTGCATTCTTGGACATGTAACAGTCCTCAGGCACTGCAGCATATCACGTTGCCATCAGTCTCTCTTCAGTGCATATCCACATCTCTCCGTCCTTTCTAGCTCAGCTGCATGTTATGCTGTGCGTGTTCTCTCTGCGTGCTCTCTGACAGGTGATGTCTGTCAGCAGCTTTCTCCTCTTTTACTTCAAAGCTGGAGGGTTGCAGTTTGAGGTCGCAGCAGAACATCAAGTTTCTGAAAATATAAAGAGATGATGTGTTTTTAAATCCACGTCTTGTTTTTTTCTCCCCTTTTCTCTTCTCTTTTCTGTCTCCACAGCAGCGCCCTCCTCCTAATCGGCCGAAACCCAAGATGGCCACGGCGGCATCCGCATCGCTCTCCACGCCGGGGTCGGCGGGGGTCAAACTGCCATCCAACCGCAGCGCCTCGGGCGCCCGGCGGAGACGCACGCGCTGCAGGAAGTGCGAGGCGTGCGTGCGGACGGAGTGCGGCGAGTGCCACTTTTGCAAAGACATGAAGAAGTTCGGCGGGCCCGGGCGCATGAAGCAGTCGTGTATCATGAGGCAGTGCATCGCGGTGAGTCCCTCTGGGTCTCCTGCAAGACATGGAAGATGCAGTGTAGAGCAGAGTACCAATAATGACGAGATCAGGATTACTCATGCTTAATGGGACAATACATAGCCTCTGTTTTGATATTTATACGTGTGTTTATATGTATATAAACGATGACTATGTTTATCAATCTTAAAATATACATATAGGATGCTATAAAGATGTGGGGTAAAAGTAAGAGTGTCTTAATTCTAACAGTAAGAGTGGGGTTTGCGTAACGTTTCACTGAAGTTCTTATGAAACTCTTACTTGTCACTTGATGGTCTGTGGTGTCAGGTGTCATGCTGCGCAGTGCTGTGTCCGTGTGTGCTGCCGTCCCTGGCATGTCGACTCACACGTTTGCTTGTTTGCTTGTTTGGTTTGCAGCCGGTCCTGCCGCACACAGCCGTGTGTGTGGTGTGCGGTGAGGCGGGGAAGGAGGACACGCTGGACGAGGAGGAAGAGAAGTTCAACGCCATGCTCATGGAGTGCTCCATCTGCAACGAGATCGTTCACCCCAACTGCCTGAAGGTCAGGTGGCCCAAAAAACCCTGCAGACACATACAGCTTCAGGCAGCCATTTTGAGGGCCCGACACCTTAAACCCCCTTTCACACGGAGCCCCAGGCTGTTCCACTGCACTAAACACTAACCACAAACACTAACTATAAACCGTCATGTTGATCAGAGAGCCAACATTTTCACATGAGATTCTGTCAAAACAAGGTCAAAACAATCTGATATCTAAATAGATATTCTTGGATCTTTTATTCTTCATTTCAGGAGCTCTATCGATGATGAGACTCAACATCGATAGAGATCCTGAAATAAAGAATGAAAGTAATAATAGTTTCTCAGTCTTATTGAAAACGTCATTGTAAATGTTGGTTGTTGGATCACGGAAGTACAAACAGACGCACACACTAAGAGAGTGATGAATGTGTGAGGGAGCGGAGATATGTTTGAATTTCCTGTTGATTTTAGATAAAACAGGGAGCAAATTTGTATCTCCTCTTGCCATCACATTCCAGGCAGCCTTGAGCTAGCATTGATTCCATCAAAGAGATACTTGTGTCTTTACTGCGTGTCATGTGCAAACACACATTCAAATTGGCCCAGTTGGCTGCTGAGCGTGTGAACAGTTATGCATGCTGGAATCCTGGAGTGAAGACTTTATAAGATAAGAGATAAGACAGGATATTTGTCATAATTTCGCTTGAAGGTTAGTTGTGGGCTGTATATTGTATTTTGTTACATTGTGTTTGTGTGTGTGCTGCACATGATGTACAGTATGGGTTTTTGCATAGTTTTTACAGCATTGTTAGAGAGAGTGAATGTGTGAGTGTGAGTGTAAGTGTGTGGGTGTGTATAACACAAGCACACCCAGTTCCCTTTTTAAGCAGCTTTGTGGTGAGCTCGCTTAGCTTACCAAACTCAGTCTTCTCTGACTGGTTCCTCTGTGGCTCTCCCCTGCACTTTTGTCACTCTTTTTCAATCATTCTATCTTTTTGTCTCTCTCTTTGTGTCTGTCCATCATAGGTGAAGGATGTGGCCGGAGTGGTGAATGACGAGCTACCCAACTGCTGGGAATGCCCTAAATGCAATTACGCTGGGAAAACAGGAAAAGTAAGTATCTGAGGAATATGGAGATGTGTGTGTGTGTGTGTGTGTGTGTGTGTGTGTATGTGTGAGCAGACATGTGCACTCTGTATGTAGTTGTATTTGTATGCAGTTGTTGTAGCTGTGCAGTGACTTGACATAAAGTTCAATAGTGTCACATGAAGAGCAGTGAAACTTGCATTTCAGCATTGTTGGTCTGCGGTATTGGCTAATTAATACAGTTCTGTAGGTTGTGAAGACAAAATGTTTCATGTCTCTTAGTAGATGTGTTTCCTGTTTTCTTTTCTCATGATCTCAAGCTGAAAACTGAATTTAGCCCTGTTTAGTTCCTGTGTTGATCACATGACTCCCATATCTGTCTCACTTTCTTTCTCTCTCTCATACAAGCACACTCTGGTCACACACTAACATGCATTACAATGTAGTTTCCAGTCTGTTGCAGTGTGTGCTCTCTGCAGTGTTATTAGAATGATTCTGGATCTGAGCGGTTTATGTCAGATGTGGGCAGCTGTAGAATTTCAGATGGATCAAAGGCAGTGTGACATTCAGGACTCATTTTGTATAGTATTCAGACAACATCACGTTTTGCCATCCATGAGAGTAAATATAAAAATGTTTGGTCACTGATTTAGAGCTGTACTTGGATGCCTGTGCATGTGTTTGGTTGTCATGTTCTAAAAGAAATGTGTGTATGCTTTTTGCATGCATCTGCCCATTAGTTATCCTGAATGACCGCGTCTAATAAGCATAAGGTATAAAGTTGTCTCCCCCCTCTCCCCCCGTTTCCGCCTTTTGGTCGTCAAGCAAAAACGGGGACCAGGGTTCAAATACGCATCCAACCTGCCGGGCTCGTTGCTGCGGGAGCAGAGGCTGGGCCGTGAGGCGCGAGACGACGGCGACCAGACCCCCTCGGCCTCCTCCGCCGGAGCCGGAGTCGGAATCGCCCTCGGGGCCAGCGGAGTCAGCCCTGCGGGATCTCTGGGTGGATCGACGCCTGGGTCCGCCGCCATCTCCTCCTCCCTGGGCCTGAAGCGGAAGAGCGACCGCGACGAGCCGCCCCGACTACGGCCGGACGAGTCCTCGGGTCCACCCACCAGTCGCCTGCCCCCGCTGCTCACGCCCAGCGGCCTGCCGCGCCCGCGGCCCGAGATCCCGGCCTTCCTCCGGAAGAAGCGGAAGCTGTTTGAAGACGACGATGAAGAGGAGCAGCAGGAGGAGGCCAACGCCAGGAGGAAGGTGAGGAGATGGAGATGTTCCCATACATGAAAATGATGAAATTGCATAACACCTGCTGATACTCATGAAGTGCTAAGCACACACACACACACACACACACACACACACACACACACACACACACACATATACTCTATACACACACACACTGAAAGGGATGGTAATTCATACAGTTTAGTATTTTAATTAAAATTACAACTCAATTCAATCAATCAAACAATTCAAACAATCAATCAATCAATCAGTCAGCTGAGGATTTGATGTAGTACATTTCTAAGTGAATTGTATGTATTGACTGTATGTGTTTCCTTTCATTTATAGAAGAAATCCTGGAGAGATGATCCTCTGATCCCAAAATTCTCTCAGGTCAAGAAAGAGGAGGAGGAAGAAGAGGAGGAGGAAGAGGAGGAGGAAGAGCCGTCTGAGAGAGAACAAGACGAGGAGGAAGAAGAGGAAGACGACAAGCACACGGTGAAACGCTTGTCCAGAGCAAACGAGGGCCGGTGCAGTCGGCTGAAGCAGGAGGAGGACGACGGGGAGGAGGAAGACGAGGAGCAAGACGAGGAGGAAGAGCGCAGCAGCCGCCGGAGCGAGCGCAGCCGCAGCCCCGGGCCTCTCCGAGCCACGCCCGCCTCGCTGGAGAGCGACCAGTCGCTGGGCAGTTCCCCGCGGGCCGGACCCAGCAGCGAGGGCGGCGGCAGCGGGGACGGAGGACCGGAGAGGACGCCCCCGACCCGCACGTCCCGTGGCTCCGCACACCCCCAGCCCCAACCCCAACCCCAACCCCAGGCCCAGGCCCAGCCCCAGCCTCACCCCCCTGGCCACCAGCAGCAGCAACAGCATCAGCAGCAGGCCCGGAGGCGGCGTCGGCTGCCCAACCGCGAGCTGAGCAGCGAGCTGAGCAAGGAGCTGAACATGGAGATCCAGCGCACTGAGGACACGCTGGCCAACGAGAACCGCCAGCCCCTGCGGCACGACCCGGCCGACTCCGACCGCGACGACCACGAGGCCAGCGAGAACGAGGAGCCCAAGCGCCCTTACCGCAACGGCAACCCACTGGCCGGCCTGAGAGACGGGCGCGGCGGAGGAGGTGGGGATCTGGATCGAGTCGGTGGCGGCGGCGGAGGAGGAGGAGGTGGCGGGGGTGAGAGGCCGCACCTGCGCGCCCGCGAGATGAACGGTACGCCATGGGAGCTGCGTCACTTCTACGGCCCGCCACAGATCACGCCGCTGGGCTTCAACCGCAGCTCGCCCGCCATCCGGCCTCTGCCCCCCCGCTCGCCACCCAAGTGCATCCAGATGGAGCGGCACGTGATCCGGCCGCCACCCATCAGCCCGCCGCCTGAGCGCCTGCCGCTCGCCGACGGACGCAGCCATGTGGCCCAGCGCGAGCTCTGGTTGGCCATCTTTAGTCACATGAGCCACCGCGACTTGTGTGTCTGCATGCGCGTGTGCAAGACATGGAACCGCTGGTGAGGAAGTGTGCTGGCCTGGGTTGTGATGATTTGTGTGTGTGTGTGTGTGTGTGTGTGTGTGTAACTCAAAAGTTTGACTGTATATTCCCTGTCAAATATATCTGTCGGCTTCTTAATTTTCTGTCTCAAACCTCATTTGGCCAATAGCAGATCAGATGTCTCATCATGCCTATTACATTTCAGCTTTAAAATGCTCTACTTGTAGGTGAACTAAAATGCTTGGCAATGTGTAAGTTGATATTGTAATCTTTTAGCACCTCATCTGAATGACTACTCTGTGTGTGTGTGTGTGTGTGTGTGTGTGTGTGTGTGTGTGTGTGTGTGTGTGTGTGTGTGTGTGTGTGTGTGTGTGTGTTAGGTGTTGTGATAAGAGACTGTGGACACGTATTGACCTGAACCGCTGCAAATCCATCACTCCTCTGATGCTGAGTGGAATCGTGCGCCGACAGCCCGCCACTCTGGACCTCAGCTGGACCAACATCTCCAAGAAACAACTCAGCTGGCTCATCAACAGACTACCAGGTACAGCTCATAGACCTCAATGTACTGTACATGCACCAGGGATGGGCAAAAATACATCAAAATGTATTTTAAAATAAAATATAAAATAGGGCCTACCTTAATTTTAAGATCAAAATGAACTACAAATTATAGTAGCCACGACATGTATCAAAATAAAATACTGTATTTTTGTATTTTAAAAATATAAAAAATACTCTTTAAAGGCAGCATGAATCACTTTGCAAACCTTCCATATATGTCTATTTAATCTATTCCTTCATCAGTACACTGACAGTACACAGTACACTGTTGATTAAGTGGACAAGTGGTTGATTAAGTGGATTAAGTGGTTTGAGAGCAACAGCTACAACACATACCATAAATCTGCAAACAGTCAACAGATCAACTATACTCACCTGCCTGTTACATCTCATAGCCTGAATACTGTATCAGAGATGTATTCAAAGTCACAACTGAACTTGTCAAGTGGTACAAACTAACTAAACTATTGAGAGCCACAGAATGTGGGCTTAAAGCAATCCAATACAGTTCTATTACCTTCAAATAACAACTTCAAACTCATGGTACACTGACATACAGAGAATGAAGTCTTTGACATTGTCAATGCATGCCCAGAATGCTTGATATTGCTTTAGGTGATATATTGTGCAACTTTTTGAGCAGGGTAACCACACAACCGGTTCCATGTGTTCTGATTGGATGTTACATGTTAATTTGCCCACTGAAAGTTCTCAAGAAAAATAATTTGGCCAATATCAAAGGGAACATGCCAGAACAACAATACTCAGGAACATTGCCCAGCAACATTGCTCAGAAAGGTGCCTTGTGTATCATCAGCTTTTGAAGACACATACACACCACAGTCAAAGTTGTTCCAAAGTTCTACCAAAAACAGGCAAACTTATAAGTGTGGGTGAGCAAGTAACCATGTGGTTGAGTGAGTGGGTTGGTGTGAGAGAGGGAGTGTATTATGTGTGTCAAAGATGTAGGTTTGCATATGGACCATAGGGTCATGTCCACTCCATACCAATATTTTAGGATGACGGAATTGCCCCTACCAATATTTCAGCAAACTCATTCTTATTGTTTTGTTGTGAAGTCGTATTCATTCAAACGTGTCCTCATAAAGTCTACATCTCCAGGACAACCAGTTTATGTCCAAACCCAAGCCCTTGGTTTGTGTGAACAACCAACACGTTACTCATCTTGCACTGTATCATCTTCCTGAATCTCAATATTCTGATCACCACAAGTCTTTGCGGCTACATTCATTGTTTTGCACTTTTATGATGTCATCACATCACCAAAAGTATTGATTTTATGAAAGATATTTGGCAGTATTTATCAACAACAAAAATACTTTTGATACAAAATACACAGCCATTTTCTTCAACCCAATAAAATACAAATTACAAAATAGTATTTTGTATTTGAAATACGTATTTTAAATACATGTATCATAAATACAACCCCATCCCTGCTTGCAGCCTTACATGTTTGTGTGATAATACATTTTTTAATACTGCTTTGTCAGACAAATACGCTCTTTTAAATATTAGCATCTATTTATATCTATAAATAATCTATAATCAGATGAAATAAACAACATGTGCAATGCCTGAGTGTGTTATGGTGAACTTGCTGCTACGCTGTCTATCTTTCTGTATCTGCACCATCTGTCTATCTCTATGCATGTTAGTAGATCTAATTGTGTGTGTGTGTGTGTGTGTGTGTGTGTGTGTGTGTGTGTGTGTGTGTGTGTGTGTGTGTGTGTGTGTGTGTGTGTGATAAGGTCTGAGAGTGCTGCTGCTGTCGGGCTGCTCGTGGGTGGCCGTGTCTGCTCTGTGCACCTCGTCCTGTCCGCTGCTCAGGACTCTGGACGTCCAGTGGGTGGAGGGCCTCAAGGACGCTCAGATGCGAGACCTGCTCTCCCCTCCCACCGACAACCGCCCAGGTACCTCCCCACAACCACTACACCACTGCAGACCAGACCTGCCCCAACATGGCAGTGCTGAATATGTAAAAGTCCTGAATATGTAAAGAAAAATATTAAACTATTAAACTTGTAAACTTTTAACATTTTAAAAACATGCAAATGCTAGGCTAGAAGTGGATATTTATATGCATATTCTGTGTCAAACAACACCATTTTAAACGATCAGTTACCTCCTATGCGTACAGATTATGTTACAAGTACATGAAAATATAATGAACTGCCATAACCATTATGCAATAATGCAGATGTGTTTTTGCTGCTGTGCTCTTGTAAGACCTGTTATGTAAAGTGCAGTAGACAGATAGAGGAAGGAGCGGAACACCTTGCCATTAATGTTGCCTCACCCTACAGTACACTCAACTCACATGCTGGCCAACTGGAGAGCCACAAAAACATGAAAAAATCAAGTGACCTACATACAAACTGTCTGTCTAACCTCAAGGAGCCCCTTTCAGCCGCCCAAGTAGGTGGCTGCTCAGAGGCACAAATATCTCTTCAGCAGACAGAAGACATGGAAAATGTCAAACAAGCCATGTAGATGCAGCTTTATCAGTTGAGTGCTCTGGACAGTAAAGGAAGTTGAGAATGGTAAAGCTGCACTGATTAGCAAACTGCAGAGACTGCAGGGAGAACTAGCTGAAGCAGCAATACAGCGGTGCCCCAGCTGGTCTGTCTGGTCCGTGTGTGAGTCAAGCTGCATAAGTGTAGTGGGTTTGAAAATCAGTGGAAACTGTAACCCTGCATTGAAATGTGGCCAAATAGAAAGCCGCAGAGAGTTGCAAACGTTTAGTGACCTACATACAAATTGTCAAACCAACCCCAGAGACCCACAGAGGAACATAACCAACGTGCCAACACTGATCTTCTACTGACTCAGACTGAAACTCACTTCCAAATGTGGCAGAAAATACTTTGGCACGAAACTGCCCTCTGGTGGATACACTGTGCATAGCACTGGACCCGAATCTCCTCCCATATATGACATTTGACCACTGGTATGAAGCTCAGTAAGCTTTCTTTTAGGATGAGAGGGACAAATCCCCATACTGGAGTTGTCTGTTTTCACCATTCTTGAAGTTTGCAACAATAGTCATCAACATTTGCAATCACAATTTTGTTACTTAAATAAACATTAAAGGATTTCTTTTTTTAAGTCCCTGGTGACACTCTCCTCAATTCAGTGTGAATGGTTGTATCTTTTAGAATCCTTTCAGTTTGGGGCAACATGACCTAAATGGTAGAGTTTCTGTCCGTATAATAAAAAAAAAAGAATCGGAGGGTTCATTCTGTGTATTAGAATATGTTGACTGTTTTTGTTGAGTTCCTTCGTCAGGAGTTTGACTGGTGTTGTGACACCCTGTGCTACATCGTGTGCCTGCAGGTCAGATGGACACACGCAGTAAGCTGAGGAACATAGTGGACCTTCGTCTGGCGGGCCTGGACATCACAGACAGCTCCCTGCGGCTCATCATCAAGAGCATGCCCTTGCTGTCCCGTCTGGACCTCAGCTACTGCAACCACATCAACGACCAGTCCATCAACCTGCTCACCGCCGCTGGTACCACCACCAGAGACTCCCTCGCAGAGGTCAACCTGTCAGGTAAACACACTCACTCTCTCTCTTACACACATACTGTACATACCCATATACATAAACACATGCACACACACACACACAACAAAGAAACACCAGTAGAAAGAGAAATTTTGTGCAAGTGTGTGATAATCTCTTTTGTGCCAGTGCTAGAAGAATCCACAGCCTCAAAATCATAGCTGCATAACACACACACACACACACACACACACACACACACACACACACACACACACACACACATCCATTTATTGATAAGTTAGGTCTTATAAAAATGGACTATTAATGTTCAAATCCTTTATGTCATGAATGTAAACGTTTTTGTTTTCTCTCCCTCTTCTACACTCCACCGTTGTCTCTACGTGGCATGGTCCTCTGACAGTGTGCAACCGAGTGACAGACCAATCGCTGTCCTACTTCAAGCGCTGTGGCAGCATCTGCCGGATCGATCTGCGGTTCTGCAAGCAAGTGACGAGACAGGCGTGCGAGCGCTTCATCGCCGAGATGTCTGTCAGTGTGCCGTTTGGCCTGCGCGAGGACAAGCTTCTTCAGAAGCTCAGCTAGTCTGTCACGTCCGGGGACATCATAGTAAACCTTCGAACATATGACAAACAAACCATAGGCCACCAAAACTCCTCCTCCACTTTGCACTAGAATTCATAAAGAAAAAAAGAAACACTTGCATATTTTGGGGGAATTCAGATTGTTTTGTTGTGTTTGGATTTGTTTTGTTTGTGGTCATTTGCTTGGAAGGGCAGGCCTCTCAGTGTGGATGGACAAGATAAGAGAAGCTATCGGATTGGGGAAAGTTAATATCCCACTAAGATAATGACGGATGCGGACAGTCACTGATACTCTTAACATGGCATTCACGCACACACTCACACACACACCTGTAAGTCCACGGGACCTGTAGCTGAGGAAAGCACAAGATCCCTCGGCAGGTCCCATCATGGAGGCAGGGTACCCCACCCCAGGCAGCAGTGGCTCTGTGCAGACAAACCCAGCATGACCGCGTTTGTCCTTCATGCCGATAAGGCAACTCACCACCCTTTTTTGTACAAAAAGGAGAAAAAGAAAAACATGTTGTAAGATTTCAGGTTGTGTGAAATCATTTTTTTGTTGTTGTTGGGTTATTTTTGCTATGTTCAAAAGTTGCTTTTTTATAAATATATATATATATATATATGAATATATACAGTATATAATGATAATAACGTAAACTCATTATTTTCTGTTGCCTCAGTATGTTCTTTTTGTTCTTCTCTGTATGTATACAGTATTGAATGCACTCCAGGATGGCCGTCTAAGGTCCTAACATTTCTCTTTTGAGACCACTCCTCTTTTTTCTCTCCTCGTCTGTTGCTTTCAAGGTTGTTCTAGTATATTCTGAGTGTCGTGCTCTAGCGTGTTCCAGTGTTGAGGTCTTATTTCAAAACAGTGCCATACGTCACATTACCCATCATGCTTAGCCTTCACACCCAATTGGAGTGTGTGTGTGTGCGTGCGTGTGCATACCCACACACTGCAGCCATGGCCCCTCAAGAGGCACTACATACATTCAAAGTGTTTCATCATAGGAAAATAGAAGTGTCTGGTATTCCTTAATTATGTAGCCATTCGGACGTGCTAAAAGGGGAACAGAGATTAATTGCTGAGTAAGGATGGGCTGTTTGACTGGACCTGTCCTGTCGTCATGTTGTTGGGGGTTTTGGGGGTTGCACTTATGTCAATACCCAATTAATATGTATGTCCTTGGCACTCAGTCAGACACAAATCCTATTCTTTTTTCCACCGTCTAGTTCAGGTTGTTGTCATGTAGCCCTGGGCTAACTAAGATGAATGCAGAGTTGGGTCACTTCAGATAGCAACATTATACAGCAGAGATTTAGATAATACTAAGCTATTATTTTAATGATTAAGAATTAAGTAACAATGATTATTGTTGTGATCATAATAATTATTATTATAATTTACTATAATAATGCTCTACATTTTTCTCAGGATATTCAGACCAGGGGAGCTAGTTTGTGCCATCGGTTCATTTTGTGTTTAAAAACCACTTTAAATTAAAGTTATACACACTTCCACACGCCACCATGTACATTTGGCTATTTATATTTGTAAATTCTTTAAAAAAGAAACTGATATGAATGTGATTAAATATATATTTCTCTGATATTTTGTGTGTTTTTATTCGTATCATGCAGCTTTTCTACCTCTGCGAGCAGATGTTTAACAAAAACAAAAACAAACAAAACGACTGAAATGAGAAATTTGAATACAATGACGAAAATAACCAAGACAAACTTTGCCAATATAATAGCGTTTTTGAGATATTAATGACTAAAATGATCACAGTTGTTGTAAGACAAGGTAATGTATTTATTTTTCATAAAGTTATTTGGATATAATTACTAAAATAAAAAAAATAATTAAACATTCCAAAATACATAGACCATACACCATACCTTGCACACTATCTCCACAAACACACACACACACACACACACAAACACAACTCCCAAAGGGTAACTGCAATTGGAACAGTTTGCATGTGACATCGTTGAAATAGCAGCGGAGCCAGGAATGTGGTTTGAAATGCACACAGTTCAAAAGGTTTCATCCAAAGGTTTTCACCCCATTGCAGATCTTAGAGCAGAAGCCAGAGCATTGAATTCAGTTCCAGTGGATCCAAACCATTAGAGCGGTCATGTATTGCACAACTACAAGAGCTACTGACTTCATGAAGCTTAGCATTAGAGCAAATGGAGGCCTTGGAGAAAGCACTTCAGTGCCTGGAGTTAGCACTTATGCTCAGGTCCATGTGAAATCGCACCACATGGCTCAACTTTTTGCTTGAAGTGTGTTTAATGCATACTGTGGTGCATTTGTGCATGTTATGTAATGGTCTATTTTTTTTCTATTTGTATTACTGTGCCTTTCCACTAGGCCCTTTTCCCTCTACATAAATGGCAAGTCAGAGGACTAAAACACACACACACAGACATCACTGGCTTACCCAAAAATCATGCCCACAGTAAAGGTCTGACACCATCAATAGACATTCGTGTTTTAGCATTTTCAACATAGTTCATTACATATAGGACCAAGTCAAATTTGTTCATTGCCATTTTTGTTCAATGATAATTTCACTCTTGTAATAGGCTACTGTTTGGACAACCTAACAGCAAGGCCCCGTTAAAATGTTGATGTGTTCACCATGCAAACCTTTCTGAACATACTAAAGTGACCGGTGAGTTGTCATGCTGTCAGTCTACTGGTTAGACAACAAGAGTTTTCTTTTTCTCTCTCATAAGTCTAATCGACTCATCATAAGAGTAGGTTTTTGGCTATGATGCAAACTCAATCACCCCACCTCATTTAAGAGAATCAAAAAAATAAGAAATAAAAAAACTGTATATATATTTTTCTTTAATTAATACAAGTCATATATTTCAACATTCAAAGCAAAAAATTAAAATATATAGATATATACATCTCATTATTAGTTATAATATGGAACACCATATGCAATCATACCACATTATTATGATTCTTTTTTTAGTTTCTTAATACAATTAAATCACCACTGGGGTGGGTTAGAAATGTGCAGTCACACCTGCATATATCTTTGATTTGTTAGTTCTGTGTGTGTCAGCACAGGTATATCAATGCATGAAAGGACACAAAAGAGAACATAACATATTAATCCTTTCCCTTTGGGAAAAAAAACCTCAGGAGTGCTGGAGAAGTACACGGATGGTGGGATTAAGGATTCACAGCAAAGCGAAAGGGCCAAACGGACGAGGGGCTGATATCTGGACCTTATCTGTGTAGCACCGGTGTTCCTTCGGTCACCGACGACCTTTCTCCTGCCTCAACTTGCGTCCCGTGGAATCTAAACGCTTGACACACGCTGATATTGCTGCCCTGGCTTGATGGGGTGGGGAGAATGTTGCGAAGAGATGAAGACAAACATTTGAAAAGCCATTCACAAAAAACCCTAAAAAAAATGCTACATAACGTCTCATGCTTGCTTGCCATGATCGTGCAATACAGAGAAGAACCGACCATTACGATTGGCTGCTTGGTGGATTCACAACACCAAGAGACACGCTCACACGTGGTGTCTTTCTTTCTCTTCTCCCTATTGATAACCCTCTTCAGCAAAATGGCCGCGCTGGGACATAATGGAGAAGCAAGAGAACTACAATGACTTCCCTCCCTGAAGGGAACTGACTGGGGCCAAAGAACCAAGGAGCTCAGCTGCATATTCTGAGTGAATGGCATAGGATGGGGCATGTGAGGACAGGGCTTCATCAAATGCCCAAAACAAGTGTCACCACCTCTGAGTCAGTGTTACACTGATCACATGACACTCGCTTGACTCCGCACAGGCTATTTTCATTCCATGTGACATGTAATGGTTGTGGACGACCCCTCTTATTTTTTTTTTTTTAATCCTGGGAGAACAAATTCTCATCCACCTGTCCCCCCAGATACGCTGGCATCAGAAAGATAGACTATGCATAAAAAACAGGCAATCTCTTGGTCTAGGCTCTAGGCTCTAGGTCTTCTATTTAAAAAAAAAAAAAAAGTTCAGAGACACCAATATCAGGACTGTAGTGTATGACTATCCCTGGAATAACATGATGTCTAGTTACACCCTACGGAGAGACTGTATTAACTGGATCACGACAATAATGACATTGGACTGGGATACTGATCTGGCATAAGATCGTCTCACCTTACTACAGTCTACAGCAGAGATGGTGACAAGCCATTTGAGAGGGGCTTTTGTGTCCATTAAAGCTTCCCTCCTCCAAGAGCATCATGTTTCAGATACGACATCTGGAATATCTTGTTGAGTGTTGAGCCTTCATGAGCTGGACCCAGGAGTGAATAACCCCATGAACACATGAAGATGCTGTCCAAAAAAAAAAAAAGTCCAGCCAGGTCAAGTCTGGCTCAGCACAGAAATAAACAACAATGCATTCTGATTGGCTACACACGGAGTCCAGTAAGAGCTCTGATGAGAAACGGTATCCGTGTTGCAGCCACTGAGGCAGCATGTCTGGGATCTAGCACCAGCATTCAGACAGGGACAACAAGGAGAAGATGGCTCAATGACTGCTGCTGGGACACATGCTGGACAAGAATGGTGTGTGATGACTGCGCACACACAGACACAGACACACACACACACACACACAAACCACCAATGGCACTACCACACAGAGATTTGGCACGAAATCCCGTCACAAATAGACTTCACCCATGCCGTCGCTAAAAACGATCCCTCTCCCAAAAATGTTCCAGAATGTTCCCTGGTCCATCCCTTCCACACAACCACAAACCAGACTGCGGCCATTCAACAGGCTACACAACGTCTGGATCAATAGCAATGTCAACATCTCTTCTGCCAGCGCATTTAAACTCAGACTGCCATGAAATGGATGAACTGAAAACAGAAAAACAAACAAACACAACGTAGGAGTCTGAAACCAAAGAGAGAACCTAAATTCACATACATGGGGCATGAATATCCTTGAAACCAACAGGTGTACCTGAATCATGTTACGTGTTGCATGCCCGCTGTTTCATGGACAAACACAACAGAGTAAGAGACGTTTCACGACTAGCCCCAACGTTACCAGAGTTAACACAGTGTTACACATGCGAGGCCACCTATAAAAACGCACACACCTCCCCCCTGGAGCAGGTAAGCTCTTCCCTTCTTCTGAACGTTTGCCTAGAGCCCACAGAGGACAATGTCAAAGACATTGCCACACCACTGCAAACTGCAAACCTTAGTCTCACGGCCATTTCTGAGAGACAGGCGCTTCTCAGTCTCTGGCTAGAACCTCTTGGTTTTGGAAGAAAAATGACACTTCAGCACGTGACAGATGAGGTCCTTTCCACAGGCTCACCACCAGGGCCACAGGAGGGTCTGAAGCTTCAGGAGTTTAAACCTGCCGGTGGACGTTGGATGGTACATGTTTAATTATGTGTGCATGTAATGGTTGTGCCGAGTGCGATTGTTTTTTTTAGTTTGTGCGTTCAGTGTATTGTTGTTGTTGTCGTCATTAATGTTGTTTTCCCCCCCTAGGAATGCTTGGGTCCGATGCAGGGTGGGTTAGGACTTGAAGACGTGCACGGCCCGCACCACGTACTGCCTGCAGATCGGGCACTCGCTCATGCGCTTGCCGCATTTGGTGCAGGTGACCATGTGTCCGCACTCCAAGAGGACGCAGTCGATCACAGCGTCCATGCAGATCCGGCACAGGTTCTCATCAGTGACCAGCTGAGACTGCACAGCATCTGAGAGAGCGAAAGACAGAGAGAGAAAGAGACATTATGTTGCGCAGAGGTCATGATGATTGCATACCCGAAAAATCCATTTCTCCCACATGTTCTGTTTTTCTCCCTCGTAATACCGTTCTCTTGGAGTTCAACTGAACTCACATTTCACAAAGACCAACTAAAATGAATTATTGAACTTCAAATTAATTATGGAATTTCATGTACACCACAGATAATTGTTTGTTTGTTTTTATTGCCATTCTTTCATGATAATAAAAACACTTTGACTCCAGTTTGTATACATTGCACACTAACACATTTGCTACTGCCATTGGCCCATCTCATCTCCCTTGCTGGTCTATTAAATGTGGGTGGAGGGGCTTTCAGAAACCTCCAGCAAACAAGTAGACACAATGACTGTGTTATCACTTCAACACTGACACAAAACCCAGCTATTCAAAACATGGCTATCTTTTCGCCTGTTAGTGTCCACACGGCCAATAAAGATAGCCTCCAGTCTAACACATGCAACTGATTTTGCATTTCATGCCCAAATCTCCCAAACAATGTACAATCCACAGTCGAATGCTTGCGACTGCTTCTGTGAATGACTGCATTCCGTAATCCCAATTTGTGTGCAATCACATGGCGCCAGTTGTGCTACATGAGATAATTGGATAATTGGAGGAGCAGCAGTCATTCCAAGTGCCTGATGCTCCCTGGAGACTGGTCAGAGGTGACCAGCTGAGGCTAAACACACAACCAGATGCTGAGGCCAAAACTCTCACTTCACTCATTTTGCCAGTTTCCACGGTAACACCAGAGAAAAAAACACTGACAAGATTTGTGACTGAAATGTTCTGCTCTTTTGTCTATTTTCCAAAAAAAGAAGAAAAAAAAACCTTGCCAATTATTTTTATACCAATGGGCAAAACACAAAGATTACTTTCAAGAGAGACCTACGAGTTTAGATGTGGCCTGAGACTTAATACCCCAGAAAGGTGCGTCCATACAAGCTCTCGGCTGGAAGAGTTTATGTCACTAGCGTCGCTATACATGAGGGGATGGTGACTGAGGCGCCATCGCCATGGCAACCCCCAGTAGATGAGGCTGAACTGGGAAAATGCAGGATAATGGAAAGGGGAGGAAGGGGGTGTGAGACAGGAAGAAGAATGATGAGGCCCAAGCACTGAGACACTCAAAACTCTACAGACGTGTGTCATGGGAAATGTAGGACCTGGGACTCCATAAGGTATACATGGCGGAGAAGGTGAGCTCAGCCTTAGGACTATGTCTCCCAGCATGCATCACTTGTGAGAGGGGGTCATGCCTCGAATGCCACAAATGACTGTGGTCCATGCAGGAGGACGGTGAGCAAATAGAAGTGAGATGACATCATAAATAGCAATTGCGTCATTGGTAGGTATGGACACAAGAGCAGGGGTGGGAGGGTCAAGGTAATACCCAACAATCACTAGCCTTACCTCCGATTCCACCATTGCAGATTGGCGGGGGGTAGGCAACCACTTTGTCGGGAGGAGCAAAACACAAGCTATTAGACACTAGCGCATCAAACTTTGAGTGAACTGCCAAGGCACATGTTTACAACACAGTGTCTAACCATGACCACAAATACATAACAAAACATCTGCAGTTCACTCAAAGTGACACCCTTTGGGAATAGGATTACTTCAGGAAGCACTAAATGCAATTAAAATTTAATTAAAAGTTCTAAAATAAAGAACTATGACCACATGACTGACAAAGACAGAGAGCTGCTTTCTGATCTACCAAGGCAAACATGTTTTCCTAAGACCTATGGGCTTTCTAGAAATAGTCCAGTAGAGTTCCATGACAAAAGGAATGACTAACAGTATTGGAAGCACTGAATTATACACTGCAGTGGGTGCTATATGGTAAAAGAACCTTGGGCCTAGTTAAAAACATCAACAACAACAACAATCTTTTACACTTTTATGCTTGACAAAACAAATCTATCCTTATTCTCAGAGGTTTTGAAGTGTGAAAAGCAAATAAGAGTAATCTTACCGGCAGTGATGGCACTGTTCACATTTTCCACTGCAAGCAGACAAAGAAGGCACGATTAAGTGAAACAATTATGCTGAATGGGAAGCATTTATGCATGCATCTCTGAATGTGGTGTATGTTAGCAATGTAGTGTTCACTGACTGAGCTACTTTTGATTAACTAAGCTTTTACAGTCACAGTCCCTGTTATGTCCCTGTTATAGGCACCGTCCTACATGCTACTGCTGTGTTTGCATGATGTGCATGTGCCCTTTTTTTGTGTGTGTGTGTGTGTTTCCAAACGTGTATATGTCCTGTGGGGTAGAAACACACACACACACACACACACACGTTGCGCACACACACACACACACGCACAATTGATTCATGACTGCAGATGCTTGATGCTTACTGGACTTGCGGTTCTCCTCGTTCTCGCGGTACAGCCGGCGGACGCGCTCCACCAGCTCCCACTTCTCGCAGCAGCCCGAGAAGCTGACAAAGTTGCGCACCAGGATCTCCTTCAGCTGCCTCACCGACAGCCGCTCCACGTCCTCCAGCGAGGACAGGTCCGAGAGGGAGGCCCGCGCACGCCGGCGTGTCTGCGGACTCACCTGGCCACCCCAGAGAGAAACACACCCGAGTGAGCGGATTCGACCGCAACACATGGCACACTTTAAGAAAAAGCTCTTTTGAAAAAGGATCTGCTGGAAGAATAACCTAAAGCACTGTGGACCCCCGCGCCGATGTGAGTGGGCGCACTCCGTTTTCAACATTCGATTACTGACACAACACTGTTTTCTTAATACAACCCCTCACACCAGCGGAGGTGGTGGCAGAGTTTGACGCTGGTGTGCGGGGTTGTATTGAGAATAATGGAGTCTAAGTAATTGAATTTCGAAAGCAGAGTGCCGCAGCACTTAAGACTAAATATATACACTTTTTTATTGCATCAAATTATCGATTACTAAAACGAATGCACACAGAGCTGGCTACCTAGTGTATAGATATACCAGAGGGTTAAAGCGGAGGATCTTTGGCTATATGGTATTGTTACGACCCTGCCGGTCTCTGCTTGCGTGTCTTTGTCTATTTCTGTGTTGCAGGCCGGAGTCATGGTACAGGTGCTGCTGATCACCTGATTAGGGCACCTGTACTATAAAAGAGTCCACCTGGCTGGAGTTCAAGGTTCTCTCTCTCCATTGCAGCATGCGTCGCATTGGTCTTTTGTTTTGGTTTTGCACATTTATCTGATTTACACCACACCTTTGTTTTCTTACCATCCCACTAATACTGACTGCACTTTATATTTTCATACCTATTTATTTTAATAAATACATCTTTTTTGTTAACTCTTTATCCATGTGTGGTCTCCCTATGTTAAATCACCCAGAACAAGCCAGGTGGTTGTAACAGGTATAGATGCATGGAGTTCAAAGTTCATGGATATAGTACTGGCTATATTGCTATTATTCCTGGTTCCTTTGTGAATTTGTAAGCCCCAATGGCTAAAACAAAACAAAGGGAGTCTATATTTTTAACGTTGACTATACATCACTGCCAGTTCCTTAGCTCATTTGGAAATGCTGAGCTTATTGATTCCATGTTATGTTAAAAGTACCCTGATGGTGGAACTGGGTAATAAATATAATTAGCAGTGAATTAACCATGTGATAAACAATGTACAAAGCCAGGTCAGGACTCTACTCATTCTATCCGTAATCAGTGATCAAGAGAAAGTAGAGTGATTCATACACTGTAATTATTTATATTAAAAGTAGCCACTTTCAGTAAAGTACTTGAAATATTGTAATGTGGTTTACATCTCAGGAGCATGCCTTGTTATTGATGTGTTAGTTATATGTAATAGTACTATGAATCATTTTGAATAAAAGTAGTTTATGTTTTATGCTATTGCTTGTGTGTGTGTGTGTGTGTGTGCTCTGTGTACATATACGCATGGGTTTTCATACAGAAGAAAATAACCCACACCTCATTTCCTTCAGTCAACTCAGGTGGGAGAGAGAAGCCAATTACCCAGGAGTCCACAGTGTACCATGGCAGTGGTTCTCTTTTAGCACTGAGGTATTCTTAGAAGGGTACCATGATGACTCACCTCAGGGGTGTGGTCACTAGGCTCCAGGTTAAGGAGAGACAGGGAGGTGGCATCTCCTATGTCCTGTAGGGTGGAACACACACACACACAAACAAACACACACACACACACACACACACACAAACAAACACAACACACACACACACACACACACACACATATATATACATACACACACACACACACACACACACACACACACACACACACACACACACACACAATCAGATATGATTCATGACTGTAGCAGGGGTGGAAATGAGTTTCTCAGCCGCTGAGGCCAAGCCTGTTAGAGCAGCTTAGCTGCAGATTACACGCTCCCTGTTGAGGGCCATTGACAAACTTGGCCTCCTCCTTCCATTCAACACAAGAGCCCTGCCTCAGTTATGATAGCTCAGGGACAGGGAAGCTCTTCAAGGTTCAAACAGGTGGCCCCTTCACTACAGTCAACTCAAGAAGGGAAATGTATGCCGGGAAATGTATCTAAATAACCCTTAAAAACTCCCATAATTAAGCCATCAAGCTATTTTACTTGTGTGATTTATTGTTATAAAGTAAACTATACTGTTAAGTAAGGTAAGAGAGAGAGAGAGTGCAAAAAAAAGGTAAAGAGTTGTAGCACTGCCACATAATTTTAGGATTCACTTTTCTTAAGTCTGTGTTATGAAATAATAACCAACATAAAAGTGTTCTCCGTTATATTTTTCCATGTTATGTAAGTCTGTAGCCCTATCGTGAACGCCCTTTGAATTATGTTGTACGTCTTAGCTCTGATCAGCTGATGGTAACTGTCAGATGACGCAAGCGACCTGTCAAGCGTCAGCTGATATGATTCAAGTTTAAAACGCGGAGGTGTGCGAGGGCCAGGGTTTTTTTCTTTGGACAGTAGGCCTACCCAGGAGTCTACGTGAGACCTGGACAAACTTTGTGTGAAAATAATATATCCCAACGAAAAGGTGGTTCTAGGTCGGAACCACAGACATACGGAGAGACAGGACTGAGCTTGGAGATGCGCCCGTTGGCGAAGTCGCTGGGATCCGGTAAGAAGGATCCTATTTTTTGTTTTGCATCTATCCGAAAGCCTCGTCGGATTGAACGTTTTCTTTGTGGATTACATGGGTTGCACTGGACGTGGATTATTCAGACTGTTTTCTTCTTTGCGGTGGATTTATGTCGGAGTCTCTTGGAGTCTCTGTTAATTTTCGTTTGGATGGACTGTGAGAGCGCATGAAGTGCGTAGGCTGCGTGGACATTTTGGTTGCGTTGTTTGCGATATGAACTGTGTGGGAATAAGTGTTTGTTTGTTTTCAAGCGTATTTCTGCTCACATAAAAGTCTACCTGTTAACTGTATGTGTGGTGTCTATTCGATGTCAGTGAAAAGCATTATTATTTATCTAGAGCCAATTCAATTTGTACCCGTGTTTAATGGTAATAGTTAGAATTTAAAAGTCTGATCGTTACAGAGTAACTAAGCAACAAAGCAGAGCAAGAGAAAGAGAGAGGGAGTGCCAAAGGAGCAGGAATAAAAAGGTGGGGTGTACGAGGTAGAATGTCTACATAGACATATAGGAGCGTCAGCACAACAGGCCAATTGGATGTCAAGACAAGAGGGGAACTGCCCAGCACCTCGCACCTGATTGGTGGACCCTGAGCTGTTGCTCCTGCTGATGGCTTCTCCCTGAGACGTGGCAACGGGGGAGATCTGGGGGGAGGAGGTGGATGCGGGGGGCTCCAGGACCGAGGGTGGCGGTGGCGGCAGCGGCGGGTCATAGAGCGGCCGCGACTGCAGCGTGGGCGTGTCGGGCTCCTCGTCCTCCTCCTCGACGTCGCTCTCGGCGCCCTGGTGGCACAGCACCAGGTCCACCAAATCCTCCTTCTCGCGGCAGGTGTCGGTGGGGATGTTGCGCAGCAGCAGGTACTGACGCAGGTCCTTGACGCGCAGCCGCATGAGCAGCGGCCGCTGGAAGGCAGTGGCCTGGAGCAGGTCGCAGGTGGCGCACCGCCGCAGGTTGTCCTGCAGCACCGAGCACAGCGAGCAGAAGCTCTTTGCAGTCGCAGCACATGTACTGGAGGGGAGGAAAGGGGCGAGAGAGAGAGAGAGGGGGGGAGGCCGAGAAGGAAGAAGAAAAAAAAAGGGAAATTGAGACAGAGACAGGAGGACAAACGGGCAGAGAAAGAAAAAAAGAGGAACAGAAATAAAGGAGTGTAAAGGGAAAGAGAGAAGGAGAGAGAGAGGACAGAGAAAGGAGGACAAAAGGGACAGAGAACGAAAGACAGAGTGGGGGAAAGAGAGAATAACACAAGAGAATGAATAAGCAAGGGAGGCATGGCGAGACAAAATGAGAAAGTCAGGGTAGAAAAAGAGCAAGAATTTAGGAAGAAAGTAAAACAAAATTACAATGATTGAGTATTAAGAGAGGGGTAGGAAGAGGAAGGGAAGGTAAAACATGGCAGAGAGATTAAGACAGGAAGAGATTATTTAAAATAAGAGCCATATCAGACAAACTGTGCAAGTACGCTGAAATGAATCAGCTTTCATACTTTGCACCTATAAGGCAGTTCAAACTTGTCACTGACATTTGGGCTTCCAACAGAATACGTAATTTTTCTGCAATTTTACATCCCTATGGCTGGCAAGGAGGGTTGAGTGAAGCTCTGCTTGCACAAAAAGACTAATCTCTTTTATTTTATCTTTCAACGGAAGATAAAAGGGGTGAACAGAAGCCTGATAACCCCTGAAAGTTTTCTCAAATAAATTTCCACCGAAGCCCACTTCATCAGGCATCCTGCAGAGTTATTGAGAGGAATGACTGGGGCATTCTTTACAGCCTTTTTCCACAAAACTGAAAACAAGAAATACAGCTCCCCTGCCACCCAGGCCTTTGTGATCACCACCAATCAGTACGGGTCTCTGAGGTCACATGACATGGCTTTGGCCTGGCTTGAAGGTCAAGAGGAAGCAAGAGCACTTTGTCTAAACAGCCCCCCCTCCCCTTTTTTTCCCTGAGTTGCTTTCATGGCTTTCTCTGCTCCCTCCCTGTTGTTCCCCATCCTACTTCTCTGTCAAGTGTTCTGCTCCATCACTCTCGCAGCTCTCCGTATCTCTCCCCTTCCTTCCTTCCTTCCTTCTCCTTCCTTCCCTTCCCCCTCTCTCTCTCTCTCTCTCTCTCTCTCTCTCACACACACACACACACACACACACACACACAAGAGTGATGTAACCATCTGTATTTAGTCTTTTTTTGCCCTGGAAGTCAGAGGGACACAGGGGATTACTCATCAGAACACTACTGACCCAACGATACCTATGAACATTGGGGGGACACTGAAAAAGTCTGAGAGTGAGTGGCTGTGTGTGTTTGTGTGTGGGTGTGGCTTACCTTACTATGTATTTGAAGTTCACCTTTCTATTCTCTTATCTCTACGGGATAGCCTATGTTTACATCTTCATTTAATCAAGCACATGCGTGACCCATAAAGGACTGTCACCTCGCCTCCAGGCCTCCTCCATCTCACCAAAATATTAGACCTCATTGACATTAACTACACGTATCAGATGTCCCTCCAGGCATTATGGGTCAATCTTGTGCCTTTTTTTAAATTGCCACAACTGTTGAAACAGGTGGTACATTAGCATTACATAATTTTCTAGACACTGTCTCAATGCACAATGACCTTTTTGTGTTTGTGGTCCTTGAAAACTGAACTTGGTATTGGCAATACTAATGCTGTGCTCAACCAGTTCAGTCAGAATGGTACTACATGTCACACAGTCAGCAGACGCGCCAAAATAAGCTGACTCAGTACACTGTTGGAGCAAAAATAAATAAATAAATTAAATAAATAAATAAATAAATAAATCAGCAGGCCTTTTAATTTCTGAAGCTCTCTAATATGGGAGCTCTACTATGGCACTCCAATGCTCTGTGAACCTGTTGCATGTTGCCACTCGCCACTCCTCCAATGAATGTGGCAACCATCTTCCAGTCATCCCTCAGTCTCTCACCTTCCTTCTGAAGACGGAGAAAGCCTGCCCGCAGGCCTTGCATACCAGGCTGGGGCTCCCTGAGCTGGTAGGGGGATATGTGGAGTATCCGGCACTAGGAGCAAAGCGGAAGGGCCCAGCACCAGTCCCGAAGCCCGTCTGCTGCCCACGGACCGCACCTGTGCCCATCACCTCATTCAACAGACCACAGCATGATGCCCACATGGATGAGGCCCCCGCCTGGCACAAGAAGAACCCACATTATGCATATACATAGCCTAACATACATGATTGTGCACATTAAACTACCATTCACAACATACATACATAAATACACATAGGTACCTATGTGATAACACATTTGCAAAACAAACATACACATAGCCTACAATTTAAACCAAGCACATACAATCTATGACAATAATATAATAATATAATACATCCAGGATCCAACTATTGAATCATTCACACATACAGCTAGGTGCATCCAAAGAGCACCCCTTCACTAGCTGTGGCCGCTCATGCAGTCTACAATTACCAGGTAATTTTCTTTCCACATTACATCACAGGCTTCAATCTACCCCAGACGACATCACCCTACATCATGGCTCCAAAACATGCATTTCGTAAATCAAAGCTACATCATGTGTTTGGTTTAGGAGTACTCGGAAAAGCCTGTGTTGTCAGCCCAGAAATAGATTCTCTCATTGACTGCGTTCATCTTATTAGAGCTGAGAGGGAGAGTCACTACGAGAGAGAGAGGGATTGTGCTGAGCTATTACGAGCGATCATTGCGGTCCAATTGACAGAAGCCATGGAGTGGGCTAAGAAAAAAGCGATGGCTGCCTGGTTTGACGGCTGAGTTTGTGGAATAACATTACGGGACATTAAGGAGGGCGATCGATACAAACGTATGAAATTAAAATGTATTGGCTCCACCAATGACTAGTGCATCTACCTGTTACCTCCCATGCTTTTAGGTCTTGACTGCTTAGGAATAATCTGAACAATGACACACTGACCAGGATCTTCTGACATTAATTAACTAAACGTTGAAGCGAATGTGATTGTCAGTTAAATAACTGCATGATCTCCCAATGATGCTCATGCTTGCACAGCCACCAACCAACATTAGCCATTTAAAACTAGCAGAGCATCACTGTTAAAGCAATGCAGTGAATCATACACTTCTGACCTAATCATTCAGACCAAAGGCGCCACATAACCATGTCAATAAACTAATATTTTGAATGCATCTCGTTGCGACGTCGTTCATGAAAGCACAACAGCGATACAATAATGGTATACAACAGCTAAATTACTAGGAAAACAACAGTGGGTTAGTCAAAGACAGGCTAATAGGCTAGCTGGACAAGCTAACTCTGTATGGAACATAACCAAAGGAAGCACATAAGTCGTGTTTGAACCACAAGTAGGCATATGTTAAAATGCATATCTACCTTCATATCAACTCCCAGTGGCTAGTTGTAATCACCAAGATAAATAGATGTGGTGATCATTGCAAGAGCACCACGGGCCACCACCACTACGTCAACCGAGCTAGCGTTACGTCTTCCTCGGAGCTTCTCACTGTAGCAGTGATGTTAACAAAACATTATGGATGCGCGTTTACCCAATCACATCAACCCCTGGAGTGCCACTATGTTTAGGTGACCAATGGTCTTCACGTTCAGTTTTGCGGAGAAAAGAGTGTTATCAGATTGCATTGCGAATGTTCTGCTGCCTTCATCAGAATGTATTATACAGTGCGTGGTACTGTAAATCCCACATCATCGATGGCTATTCTGAAACTTGAAAAACTGCACCAGTAGTCTACCCCATTTCACTGTCATGATGCAGTTCTATAACTCTAACAGAGGAGTTGACTACATGTCACCATACTGCCGGTTTAGAATGGCTAAATGCTAAAAACGAAATGTTAGTTTTATCCCCTTAAAACAGTTCAGCTGAGGATATTTGTCAATGGACATGGTACTGGCAGAGAAATTATAGCACATAAAAATGCTGTTTATAATAATAACAATTTTAACATAAAACGGAGTTTCTGTAGCTATTTCCATGAGTAAATTATAATTTCAGTAGACAGAAAATAGATTTGATTAGATTCCATATTTTGTTTTCTGATCTGACGATGTGATCGTTTCAGCAAATCAATCAATCGGTACTCGACTCTTTGCACTGACGCATTACCAGACTGTAAAAGCGCATTGCACGCCACACCGGAAGTTGAGGCGAGTTTGAAGACTTGACGCGCTTTACTGTCTATGGCTGAAGCAAAGTGCCTTCATATTCCTGGCCTGCATATGCCCTCACTGTACATTTTGCGTTCATGCAACATTGTATTGTCGCATTTGCCACAATGTAAGGTAGAAAAACGGCTAAACGCTTTTCTGAAGAGTCGTCTGATAGAGCGGATTTGCTTTGTTTACTGTTAGCTAGTTAGCTAGCAGGCTAATGGGCTACAGAGAATGCATGTCACGGATAGCGTTACAAAATAGCTAGAGGAACAGTTTGTGACACCTGATGTGAAAGCTAACGTCAATATTTGCCTAGATTTTTGTTTTCCGGAATATTGTTACAGAGTGTTCACCATGGCCAGTGTACACGAAAGTTTATATTTTAATCCCATGATGACCAATGGGGTAGTCCACGCCAACATCTTTGGAATAAAAGATTGGGTGACCCCATATAAAATCTCTGTTTTGGCTTTACTTTACGAAATGATTACTTCGAAACCAATGGCACTCTTGGAGAGACGACGCCTGAATAAACTCATCCTTCCCCTGCAGCAGGTATCCTCTACCAAACATTCAGCTGTCCGTTGTAATCTTGAGTCATCTGATTTGTGCGGTGTGCTTGTCAGATTTGATTAAAGCATTCACATCCCATCTCGATTTCATTTACCTTTCTCTTAGGGCCCAGACCTAACTCTTAAACAGTTCCTGATGATTGTGGAATTGTGTTGCCCTGAAACAAGTTTCGAGCTCAGATGCAGGTAAGGGACATGCATCATTCGTTTAACGTTTTACTTCATTCGGAACATTTAATGTAAGATAAGTGGTTCATCGTATTACGTTTTTGGGGACTGCAATTTTAGCCTTAACCTTCTTTGTTTAGTTTGGCTGCTCCAGAGGATTTGATGGGTGTAGCTGTAATGCGGTATTTTAGCCATCCTAGTGTCCTCTGTATTTGGCTTCTGTCCCCCTAGGCTGTATCAGATGGCAGATGGCGAGCTGAAAGACATGGAACATTTCTTCTCCACTCTACCAAACCCCTTCAGTGACTCAGAGGTGTACAAGACTAGTGTGGTTGGTGAGTGCCAATTAACATTAGAATTGTCTGCACAGCCAATCATAACAGCTATGGGTCTGACCATAATCATTAAACATATGTTAATATAATAACAACTGGATAACTTTACTGTTAGTTTCAAGTCTCTTTCCCTTTCCCTCCCTGCCCCTATAGGTTTGTTCATGCGGCATATGCTCCTGGCCTATAACAAGCTGTCATTCAGCCAGGTATTTAAACTGTACAAGTCCTTGCAGCAGTACTGCAACAAGGACCGGTGGGTAACACCCAGCTCTGGTCCTCAAGCTGAGCTGCCATCTGCTGCCAACGAGGACATGGAGCTGACCAGCACTGAGGACACATCAGTGCCCCGGGTGGACGGCGTGGACAGAGAGGAACCTGATGCTGGTCCACTGCACCAGTCTGAGCTGTGGTGAGGATTGCATGTGTGCGTGAGAGATAGTTTGGTGATGTCTTAGACTGTCTGAAATGGATATAAAGCCTCGTCTGGTCACTGTAAATGATAAGGCACTTGTGGACACCAATGTGGACACCAATAATGGACACCAATGTCCATTGGCACTCCTAGCTTTTGCGAGACTGAGAGTTTAGTTTCATGATTCACAGCAAAACCATTTTTACCGTTTTGTATTCACAGTGGCCATGACACCACAGGTCCGCTATCGCAGAAACAAGCCGAGTACTTCTTTGCCAGACAGGTCTGTGTAATTATGTGAATATGAATGAATGAATCTTGATTTGTGAATGCAATTGTGCTGTGTCCATGATGTGAGTACCAGATAGTTATTATAGAATATTTTTTATGAAAGAGACCATTTCTCCCTCATAATTCTGCAGGCGTACCTGTTGAAAAATGATGAGAACAAGGCCATGACGCCAGCCATCCTGCAGAATGAACTGAACAACATCCTGAAGTTCAACCCAGACTTTGCTGAGGCGGTAGGTCTTCTAATAATCTCACTGTGTAGTAAGAACAAACCACATGCCACAAACACAGTGTGATTGCTTCTTTGTTTTTACTCACATTTGCTATTTTGTCAATGCATGTCTTGATGCTTAGTATAATTGTCTATCATAACACGCTCCCGCCCACATGGCATCAGCATTTACCTCTCTGATGTGCTTGAGATAGGTGATGACAGGTTGTGCTTAGGTTTATACATACTTTGACTCAAAGGTCAGCATAGGTCAGAAACTGTCTGTCTGCCCCGGTATCATCTGTTTGAGTCGTGTCCTGTCTGCGTCCGTACAGCACTACCTGAGCTACCTGAACAGCATGCGTGTGCAGGACATCTACATCGCCACCCACAGCCTGCTGCACTACTTCGACCGGCTCATTCTGTCGGGCGGAGAGGGCAAGAGCAACGGGGACGAAGGCTACGGGCGAAGCCTGCGTTACGCCATCCTCAACCTGGCTACACTGCACTGCCGCTTCGGACACTAGTGAGCTGCTCTGTTTGATTTGTGTGGTTGTGTTGTAGGACCTGGCTTAAAAGGGCTATGCATGTGTTATTCTTTTGTGATCCTCTCTAGTGTGGCCCTAGGTTTTGTGTTTTATCGAACGTCTGTGTCTTTGAAAGCCACCATGTCATCCTGTCATAGGCTGGTTTGAGACACTGTAACTGGGGGATTTTGTATTGGTAAATCACTTCATTTGTAATCCAAAAACACACCATATAATCTCCCTGGCTTCTCTCGCTAGCACTGTCTGTCAGGGTGCAAATGGTCCCCAGTTTAGCAGTGACCAAAATGCCTTTAAAGGAGACCAAAATAAAGGCCTTTAATATCTATGGTTACACCTTTTTGTTGTCTTGAGGGTTATTGGGTATTGACCAACACTATCTGCTTTAAAACTGTAGTCAGCAGGCAGACCTGGCACTGCAAGAAGCCATCCGTATTGCTCAGGAAGCCAACGATCATGTGTGTCTTCAACACTGTTTGGTATGGACATTTTTTTGCTGGTGTATTTTATTTTGTTTTATAACATGTGCAATGTAATGTTATTGTAATTATATGTTATGTAAGACTGTGGTCTTTGTGTATCAGTCCCTCAGCACTGTCCTTATGCTCCTTTCAGAGTTGGCTTTATACAGTGGAGCACATGAGAGGATCAGACAGTGTGGTGCTCACAGAGGACTCTGTCAAAATGGCCTCCCACTTTTGTCTCCCGGTACAGATTTTTTTTATTTATTTTTTTAGTTAAAGTGGAATTCTTTATTTTCTAGAAGGTAGAAGGGCTCTTCGATGTTACAAATGAGTTTCAGACTTTGGAAGTTGATCATGAGTTTTTATGAGAAATAATAGATGAAGATATATGAAGAATGATAAAAATGATAAATATGAAGATATGTGAATATTTATGAAGATAAATATTGTTATTTTCATTATACCGTCCATTTTTCCCCCAGTACTTAGCCTCTCTGGGCATTCAGTCGTTGGTCCAGCGGGGGGCAACACAAGGCATGACTGCCAACAAGCTGCTGGACGCCCTGCGGAGCACAGACATGGTGCACTGGAAGCAGAGTCTCTCTGAGCTCATCGAGATCAGCCTGGCCCAGACCACCTCCATCTGGAGGATGTACGGCAAGAGGTGAGGGAAGGCCAAAGCTATGGTTGGTGAAATATGGAAAATTTGTGTATTGTTTTTATTTTTATTTTTTTAAATAAGATCTGTACTGCAACTGCAAAAAATCAAAGAGACTTACCTGGCACTCTGTTGAGTCATTTTGACTTAATTTAAGAAAACTTTGACTTATTTTAAGTCAGAGTCTTCTTAAATATCAAGACAAATTTGCCAAGAGATTAATTAGATAAGCAGTTTAGAAGTTATATGCCACTGCTAATAAATTCCTGTAGAGTTGGCACTGTAACAGTGTTTGGTTCTTATTGAGCAAACACACCTGTTTCTTACCCAGCTGCAAACCCTTTAAATATGGTGCATTTTAGCACAGCTGCGAACACATAAGAATGTGGACTTTTTGTCAGAGGGGGGGCTGGTGACCTCCTGTGGTTTAACATAGTCGTTGTCTCCATGTTCTCTCTGCAGCACGATGGCCTGGCAGCAGGCCCAGCTGTTGCTGAACATGAACAGCCTGGAGCCGGTCAACTTCGGAGTTCAGCAGAACAACACTGAGGCCTTCGCCGTGGCCCTCTGCCACCTGGCTGAGCTACACGCCGATCAGGTATCTCACCTGTCTTAGACTTTATATGCAGCATGTCTTATGTCTATATATCTCTATCACGATCTTGCTTCTGATGATTCAGTTTGATTACATGCTATAGACCCTTTCAACTGCATAAACAAACAGATGTGTTCCTAAGGCATTTCCAGTGGCACAGAAAACAACATTGAAGCTAATGGTAACTTGGGGACAAACAAGATTCATTTTCATTTCAGAGTAATTGTGTTGGTTTTGAATGTCTCAACCAGAAACAGGAACAGATTGAAAAAGTCTATAGATGTGGTTGTGCTTTCCTATCATGGCACTGTCGATTTCAAATGCTTTACTGTGTTGTGTTGTGGTGTGTTGTGTTAGGGTCTCTATGGGGCTGTCACCGACATCATGGCACACCTGAAGCAGCAGTTCCCCCCTCACACCCAGCACGCCAAGGTGAGTGATCACAGCTGGAGTGTGCTGGAGTTGGGCCTGATCCAAAGCAGCTGTTTTCATACCTGTTCAGTCACAGCAGGTAGATGCCAAGCTTTGTGATGAAAATGCCAAGGAAAACAGCAGCTATAGGGAAGTAATGGCAACATTGTTCATCTCTACCCATTCAGCTGTGGATGCTCTGTGACCTGAAAATTCAGTTTGAGAGAGCAATGAATGATGGGAAATACCACCTGGCAGAGCCTCACGTCACAGCAATCGCTGCTCTGCACAGGACTGAGGGACTCTACAGGTAAGGACTTTTCTCTGTAACATCGTCCATTTAGCTGTGTGAGAGTTTGTAGAGGTGTGTCTATGTGTGTGCTTTGTATTGAAATGTTTTCATATGTGCACCTTGCAGGAAGGCTCTGCTACTGAAAGCACTGAATCGAACATCTGAAGCCTCAAAGATCCTGCAGCGACTGCAGCAGCTCTGTGAGAAAAACAAGAGTACTGAGATGATCATCAGGTGAAAGCTCAATAGCCTCATTTACATGCACACTTTTTTTTTTCTCATTCGGATTGAAATTATTCTGATTGAAGATTGGACTAACTGTTTATAACAGCAAATGTAACATGCACACATTTCATTCTATTTACCTCAGGGTTTAAAATGCTACTTTGGATTTAGGTCTTAGTAGGCGGCTAGTTTTATTCCAATCAAAGCATTTATATATATATATATATATATGTTTTTCTATTGAGGCATGAATGCGATTCTCATCATATTCATTTTGCCCCTGTAAATCCACCTACTGTGTTATACCACTGCAATGACATGATGTTAACTTGGCTGAGGATACATGATTCACTGTAACTGATGCCATTAGTATAGTATAATTTGTGTTTGTGTGTAGGGTCTTGCTGGCCACAGCAGAGCTGCACTGGGACTCTTCTGGTTTTGCCACAGCCCTTCCCCTCCTCCTGCAAGCACTCACTCTCTCCCGCCAACACAACTTGCAGAGCCTGGCCTCTGAGACAGTGCTTCACTTGGCTTTCACACAGGTACACACACATTCCGTTCACACACACTGATCATACACACATCCATACCTATATGCACCCAGTTCATATATACTGTACAGAGTAGGGCCCAGTTCATGCTAACATATTCTACCACAATTCAAGTAGATTGAAGATTAGATGAAATGACTGCTTTACAAACCATGTTGAGGTCACCAACACCATGTCCCTTGACCGTGTCTTTGTTCTGGCAGCTGATGTTGGGAACTCCAGAGCAGGCCCTGGCTCTCCTGGAGGATGTGCTGGAGTCCATCCTGGCCCATGGTTCTCTGATGGATAAGGGCCGCGCCCTGCTGCTCATGGCCCGCTGTCAGGTGGCCCTGGCTAGTTCTGCAGTAGAAGAGGACAGGCTAGCAGGTACCAGCTTCATGGGTTATGATGACATAGCCTACTTATGGTTTTCACTTATCCTACTTATGCTTATTGTTTTAGCATTTTAATTATCATGTCCTTTTATGCAGTCTTCAGTCATCAAGGTTTAAGATTTGTTCTGTCATAAGATTTCAACATACACACTCCAGTGTGCACCTGATTGACATCAGTGTCATCAAACTGTTCGTGATCAGCTAAATTAAGTATGTTAATTAAATGATACTGATATGACAGTCAGGTCCACCGAGCAGGACAGCAGGAAAACATGCAGAGCAGGAACCCCTGGTCAACTTGGGATCTTGTTCATTGCCTCATAGTTTTTATGACTGTTGCATTGTAGCTATGTAGTGTGTGTTAAAGGTTTCTAAATGAATGTATTTTTTTTTTATCAATTGTGATCACTTGAAAGCTTATTAATAGATAGATAGATAGATAGATAGATAGATAGATAGATAGATACTTTATTGATCCCCAAGGGGAAATTCAAGACTATAACAAGAATATAACACATCTTGCCTATATTCGATCCAGCAAACAAGTTTATATTTTTAAAATGTACTTGTACATAATTTACATTACACTGATATTGAGCCATTGGAATGTGTGTTTGGAATGTTTAGTGCTTCAAAACCTCTCTGAAACCTTTGTGTTCATCTTTGCTTGTCCGTGTCAGCTTTGGAGCAGGCGGTGGAAACTCTGGAGGAGGCCACGGCCTACTTCTCCCGTCTGGACTGCAGCGAGCGTCTGCGGGAGATCTACTACCTGCAGGCACGTCTGCACCATGCCCTGGGCCACACCGCCCAGCGCAACAAATTTGCCATGCTCTTACGTCTGCTGGACCAAGAGCTCCCGCTGTCAGGGGCAACTGCTCTGACTCACATCTAGGCAGCCAGAGAGGTGGTGTTAGAACATGTCTGTGTATGTTCTTGTGTGGATGGTAATCATCTTACCACTCTTTCGTCCTGAAAGTAACTGAAATTGGTTTTGCGTGATGACCGTAGGCTACATGCCATTGCGCTGGAGGCAAGAATCCTCCAAGAGGTGTTTCCAACCACCATTTTGTTTACCATTTTGTAAGATGAAATATTACAAATCTGTGTATCAAGTCATTTCACAGACATTTCACAGTCTTTAAAAGAGATATAGTTCTGTGGATTGTAGGATACAATAAAATGTTTTTGTTTGTTATTATATTGTTGCGAGTTTCATTGTTGATTGATCTACTTAATCAGATATACAGGTATGATATACCTGCACTAAAACAAGGATTTCATTACCAGCTTGGTGAGGTCAGAGGCTGATGAAATTCCTAGGCTACAATGTGGTCCTCCCCCAGATGAGATTGCGCAGCTGGCTTGTAACACGATGCCGAGAACCACCTCCAAACATGTAGACCTACCGTTTCCGTGCGTTCCGACCAAATTCCGTATGAGATAACCCCTCCAAGATGGAGGCACTTGGGGGTTACCGAACCAAGTCCTCGACAGGAAAAGAACGAACTTTGAAGATATTTTTAAGTTTAGCAGTCTGCATGGGTGGGCTATTTCTAGTCCAGCACAAACTCACCAGGACAACAAAACCCAAAGATTTCTATTCCTTCGAAGTCGTGGATGCCAAAGGCAGGACAATATCATTGGAGAAGTATAGAGGCAAAGTAAGTCAATATGTCGAAACCGTAGTGATTCTAAACATTTCTTGCATCCCGATATATAAACGACGTAGTGTGAATATAAGATGTAGCAAGGTCTTAAACATTCAAGTATCTCTGTAGGTCTCTTTAGTTGTAAACGTGGCGAGCCAGTGTGAGCTGACCGAGAAGAACTACCGGGCCCTGCAGGAACTACATCGCGAGCTCGGGACGTCGCACTTCAATGTTCTGGGGTTTCCCTGCTCACAGTTCGGTAACACCGAACAAGGGACAAGCCGAGACATCGAGGCATGGACCAAAGCAACATACGGCGTCACGTTCCCATTCTTTAGCAAGATCAAAATATTGGGATCTGAGGCCAACCCAGCCTTCAAATTCCTCACAGGTAGGCTTGATTGCAGCACTGTTTGTATGGGTTATCTCTTCCGATAACACTGGCATAGTCAGTAGGCCAATATGTCTTAAACTAAATTAATCAAGTGTTGGCTCTTGATTAAACATATTTAGGTGAACAACTTTACCCTCCAGCCCTAAATTGTGAATTGAGTCCTCTCGACTCAGTTGTGCAAGCCCTAATGCTGTAGGCCTAACATGCGATTATCCTAACCCTATTGAGTAGCCTACAAAATTAATTTTGGGTAGTTCACCAGGGAAACACCTTTACCCTTGAATCAACAGTGGTACTAACGCGGGCATGTAATAAATACGTTTTTGTGAACAGAAAATAAATAATAATTGTGAGGCTTGCAAACTAACATGGCATTTTTTAGCAGGCCACATTTGGGGAGGCAGCTAAAGCTGTAATGTATTGTACCATTGTTGTGTGCACTTGCCTACTGTGTGCCACTTGCCAACTATTCTAACCCTAACTCTAAGGCTATCCCATGAAATAGTTGGTAAGTGACGTGGGACAGGTGTGTGGCATATTCCACTAACAACAGTATACTGTAGGCTACCGTTTTTTGCCCCTATACTGCGACTACACATTGACTTGCCTATTTTCTGACATGTAGTATACAAACATATTGCAGAAAACTAAAACAAAGACTCAGAATGCACAGGGTATGCAAAAAACATGTTACTGCAAAGCAAGGTAAACCTTTGAACTTGTAGATGTTTGAATTCCATCTACCTGATTGTGACATGTTTGGTCAATATTCAGATTCTGTGCAGAAAGCACCAAAGTGGAACTTCTGGAAGTTTCTGGTGGGTCCTGACGGGCAGGTGGTGAGGTTCTGGAAAGCGGAGGAGCCTTTTGATCAGATACGGCAGGAGGTCACAGCACAAGTGCGCCAGATCATTCTGAAGAAGAGGCAGGAGCTGTAACAAGTGCTCATCTCATGGATAAGTATTTGCTGGCCTGGTGCACACATGAAGGACCGCTGCTTCGCAAACTCCGCAAAATGCTGTTTGTCTCAGCCCCAGAGTATGGTTCAGAGAGGAGGCAGCCGATTGATCTCTGTAGTTCACAGAATAAACTATTTGCTGTTTGTCTTGAATGAATGAAAAAAAATAACAAAAGTAAGGTACTAAAGCCACTCATAAAGAGCCACAGAACATTGCACTCTCAAGACAAGATTTAACACAGTGGATAGGTCACACGATTTCTGAGATGTTTTTTTTGTTGTTGTTGTAAGTTGTGGTTGTATGGTTTTGTCATTAATTCATATTGTTTCAGATTGTTAGAAATTGTCTCCCTGTGTCTGACTTGTGAAATAGGCTATAGGTTTGAATTATGACTTTGAATTTGCCATATGTGAGACTGAATTAACATTCTGAAGAAAAGTGCAGTAGTATCATGTTTGACCATTCCCTATGTGCCTTCTATTGCATGAACCACTGAGAAATATCAGGGAGTAACTTGGAGTATGGAAATATGTGTCAGTAATAATAAACTGTTGTCTAGTATAATATGAAATCTTCAATTCATTATAACTTTCTATCTTCTGTCTCCATTGAAAGCACAACTTTTTTTAACATACAGTTGGGGAAATAGAAAAACGTGTCCATTGTTGAGTTTCCTATATCTCCTGAAGTTGTATAGGTGCAAAAATATTTCATTAGCAAAGCTTTTCAGTCTACCTGTGGAGATTCATTTGAATATCAATGAGACACAAAGCCAAAGTATAAAAGGGTGGAAAGCTAAAACATGCTTAGGCAGCTCAGCACAGTTGTCTTTCCAAAGAAACACATAAATAAAGAGATATTAATAGATGCCCCCTTTTTATCATTTTATTTTGAGATACACTAGAGTAAATGTGATGGAGAAGTTAGCGATGAGAAGATTTGGCACCGAAAAATATTTATTCCAAGGCCTACATGGTCATTTGCTATTTAAATGTGCTAGCCATTTGGCCTGTTCATCTCTTCCCTTTTATATCTGGCAGGATTTTCAGCCCATAAACTTTATTTCATCTGACTGCATCACAATCTCTCCCTTGTAGTATATCCTAGGACTAAAGATTAATTGTTAACGATTGTTATCGCCCCAAGGTGTAGGCCTAGGTCATCTGCTGCCGTCTGACTGTAAGTGAAACCAAATTGCAGTATTCTGATCTTGTGACAGATGAGCATAGTCTGAAAGAGTGTGGTAAATCGTACCAGTAGGCTAGCCTAGTTTTTATATCCACATAGTCAGACGGTCCCAATTACACTTCAACAGTGCCGGTTCAGACCTCCATGGGGCCCTAATCCTGCTAAGGGGCCCTACCTGAACTCTGAGGGCCAAAATATAACCATTTTTTACAGTATCATCTGACACCTCAGTGCTCCCAATACAATCATCCCACCCCATTTTGGATGTCTACGGAAGTTACCAAATATAGTGTTTTTCCCCATAAAGGACTAGGAGAAAGAAAAATAATTGTGTGTGAATCACCTTCACAGCTATAAATGCCCAGTTTTAGGGTCTGGGCTGTTTGCTTTTGATGCTTGCTGTACATATCCCCTTACTGATTTCCCTGCAGTTTTTTCGAAGTACAGTTCAGTTATACTACAGTAGGCTACAGTGCAGTAGCCCAGTATTTTTATGTCCAAAATACTGCAGTACAATGCAGGTTTTTTGTGTCCAAAAGACTGCATTCCCTGAAGAACTGCAAATATTTCCTCCAAGACTGCGTTTTTGATAGGTCTACTCAGAAATCTGCAGTTTGACACTTGAAGTAGCCTATAATGCAGTTTTTTTTGTAAGGGTTGTTGTGTTAGCAGCCTACGTGTTTGTTCCTTGGTCTATAGGCCAGTTAGCCTGGCGAGCCAGACCCACATTAAAATGTAGGGTCTGGGCACTCACCGTTTGCAGTGCTCAGTCCGCGGGGCGGGATAATCAGTTGTCTTTCAAATTCCCTCTGCACGCAATTGGACGCAATAGGATATTTGTTTTCAAGTAGCAGGGAATTCAAGCCAAACCGTTGCAACTCTGCCATCAATCATTATGTTAAGCCCACCAAACGACTCTATACACAATTTCAATGCTCTGATTAAGTTTCGATTTCTGGAGCTCACAAGCCAACGGAGAGTTGCTAGACTAGCCCTGGCAGCAAATGTAATGTCTAGATTTCTAGGCTATAGGCCAGTCAATCTAGCCCAAAAAGACAAAATAAAATGCAACAGAAATGTCTCGTAGTTTTTATTGGTCCTAATACGCTCCTGAATCATATACTAAAAGTCTACCGCCATAGATGGAGTGGGACATATATTTTTTCGTGACTAAAGACCAAAGTTGTGCCCAACACTCTTAAGTAAATTGAGTAGAATAGGGGAATATTTTCAATTAATAGCTATCACTATAAAACTTATCCAGTTGATTACATCATTACATCATTGACATCATACCAAAGAAAAAATGTATAACAAGTTTTTGAGATTTAATGTTTATATATGCAAATTAGGCATTTATTCATAAAATGTACCATACATAGCCTATTGCAAATCACACAAATATCGGAGAATTGAATGAAGCCAGATTAAAAATGTATTATTTAATTATGTTGAGACAATAAAGAAAGACAAAATTAAAGAAGGGACTATGGCTATGTTTCTTTATCATCCCATACATTAGAAAATACTATTTAGAGTCATATGTTTTGATATAAAATTTAGAAAATACATTGAATATATATCATCATAACTCCTCCCTAATCAAACACAAAATACAGGAAGAAATCTGTAATAAATAGTTTATGTAGGCCTTGGTGTTACTGAAGTGGATATTTCTCCTCCACAGTGTACGGAAACTTAATTTTGATAAAACACCCTTTAACGATTATAATGAAAGGGAATGCATTTTCAGCGGGAAAATATTCTACCCAATTTACTATTGTATATAGAGTGTTGGGCACAATTTTGGCCTTTAATCTCGAAAAAATATATGTTCCACTCCATATACGGCAGTAGACTTTTAGCATAGACTATGATTCAGGAGGGTATGAGTACCACGAGACATTTCTGTTGCAAATGTTTTGTCTTTTTGGGCTAGATTGACTGTCCTACTACAGGGAAGTGAATCCCCAGACCTGTCTGCGGCTTGCCAGCCTTTCCCAGGCACGGTACTTTGCAAAGTTTGCAAAGAGCCGGGGGAGGGGGCTTCTAGCTGGGCCCAACGCAACTTAGTGTGTGTATAGGGAGAACCCAACTGGCACCCATGTTAGAGGATCCAAATGTGTGGGTTTCAGAAGTAAATATAAAACATGACATAAAAGTTGAAATGGATGAAGGTGTATTGGAGAAGTTATGATTTAGAGAAAAGGACCGGTAAAGTTTTTGAGAAGAGGTCTGATCAAGCTAAAAGAGAGGATGAATGGGAGAGGAAAAGATCCAATTTCAAGACAAGAAGTGAGACAGACAGAATTAAAAATAATTTCAAGGAATGGATGGATAAATGAAGAGTCCTGACGGAATACTGTCCAAGGAAATGATTGAATTGATTACATCTCAGAGTTGCACTAAAAAGACCATCAAATCAGGTAAGTGTTTTGTTCTGATGCGGTTGGCCACATCTTAAAGTTACACCTTTGAAGTGTTCAATCATGCAAATGTACGGTATATTAGCTAACATATTTGCAGCCATCAATGCAGTCTCAGAAATGCAGACATGCTTGATTGACTGTAAAAAGCGAAAAGCTTGCTGTTAAAGACAATATCTTTGTTCTTAAATAATACTCACATTTCATCCTTGCATTGTATCTTTATAATAACCCACAGCTAATGTTACTCTTGATGCTGACACGGCTCACCAGCGCTTGGATGTTTCTGATGATGGGAAGAGTGTAAAATTCAGAGAGCGTTGCGGAGAGGAGAGAGCAGTTCTTGACAATCCAGAGAGATTTGACATGATGTTCTTTGTCCTGGCCAAAGCTGGCTTCAGCTCAGGACAACACTACTTGGAGGTGAAGCTGAACAAAGGTTGGAGAATAGGGGTCATGAGGGAATCTGCCAAGAGGAAAGGCAAGTTCACCATTTGTCCTTAGCAGGGCTACTGGTGTCTGGATAACTGGTGTCAGGACGGATACTGCTTCTCCATCTCTACTCTCACTAACCCAGTAAGGCACCTTTCAGATATGCAAGAGCCCACACAGTTGGCATTCTGTGTGGACGTAGAGGAGAGGTGGGTCGCCTTTTATGATGCAAAATGAGTTGAGTCCAAAAGTCACATCTACACTTTTACTGACATGACCTTTGGGAAAAGAGAGATTTATCCTGTATTCAGGACTGTGGACTATAATGGCATTTTGCGTATATAAATAACCTTCAAATGGGCCTGATACTGTATCGTAATTCCTTGGCTGATGATAATCCTTTCAATCATATGTGGACTTTTGATCAGCTAGTAAGTGTGGGCCTATTGTGGACCAGAATTCCCATCAGAATTCCCACACCCCAGTAGGCATCATCCTCTGAGCTGGGTATTGTTCATTCTCTCATTGTTTCCTTTAAAGTATTCCTTTAACCTGTTTTCGTAACTTTCATATTTTTCATTTAGATGTACTTCTTAAATGTGTTGGATGAGTAACTTGTACCTGACAAATAAATTGTTAAACCCACTTTTTAAAAATGACAGACCATCGCGACCCATTCACTTCAGAGCAAACAATCATCCACCAATATTGTTTTAGGCCACAGGTTCTCAAACTTTTCTATATATTTTATAGAATACTTTTCTAAGATATATATTTTGTAGCTCATCTTGGTCTACATTTTCACTTTTGTTTTTACTTACTTTTCTTCTTTGGACAAAGGCGTCTGCCAAATCCCATGACCAACCATAACCATACATGTGTGCAGCCAAATGCCGGCGCAACATACCGCTCTGGAAAAAAATGAAGAGACACTGCACAGTTTTCTGATGTCATCCTACAGTTGCTGAGTGACATTCAAATGGGTTGACGGTTATATTCAAAATTAAGAGACCACTGCAAATTTGAATATGACTGTCAAAATGCAGGTCCACTGGGTGAGTTGATTAAGTAGAAAATGTCTGACAGCAACAGACTTTCTACCTGACAAGGCATTCCATAATCAAATATGCTGACCCCCCTGTTACTGACATGGGTTACTCAATTGAAATTACTATTTGAATACAATAAGGTTGTGTTTCGTTCAAAACAAGACTGTTTTATGTAACTGTAAACAAATTGGACAGCCCTGACTTTTCATTTCTTACAGTGCATGATCTCATCACGCTATGTTTCAGAAAGTATTTAGCAGTATTTTAAAAATACAAAAATACAAAACACTGAAGTATTTTGATACTAAATATGAAGGAATTTCCATCATCCCTAACACATACAAATGACTAAATTATTATGTTATATTTACCACCTTTCATCAATCCACAAACAAACATAATTCAGCAACCTAATGACTTCTAACTAACCGTTCCATTAAGGTTCAGATGGCAATGCCTATATTTTCTATTCAAATTTGAATTATCCTTTTATTTTTATATATATAATAAAGCACTTTGTATGAAAGATGCTAAATAAATAAATACATAAATAAATAAATAAATAAATAAATAATAAAAAATAAACCGGTCCAGTAAATAAATGGATATGAGGATAACTACATAATGAAAAGAGTCAAGAGAGACAATGATTCCAAAGATTCCATTGAATGATGCATTTAACATGCATGGTAACAATAGTCTTGCATCAAACCATTCCGTATGGGATCACAAAGGTGCCTAGGCAACAACATGATGCCATAGAACATAGCATAGGGTAAACTGGAATTTGTGTTCACTTTTGCTTGAGTTGAGTGTGGCTGGTTTCTGATTTGTGGATAATTTGATGTTCAAACTGTGATTTCTGCCAATCTTATTTAAATGCGGTTCTGCTGGTTCTTAGCCTGCTGCCTGGCAGCACGGCAGGATGAAGGCAAAAAAATTAAGAAATGTGTCAAAAAATACGGACTGGTAGAGCTAAAAAGAGAACTGGAAGCTTTGGGAGTGAACATTGATGGGCACGTGAATGAGACTAAAAACAAAAACAAAAAGAAGATCAAAAAGAAATTACAAAAGCTCCTCATAAAGGAGCTGAAGAAGATTGAGCACGACAAAAATGGACTGGACAACAGGGCTTACGAAGACGGGTTCACTATGCCCATGGATATCCCCGAACATGTCCTATCTGCTCTGAATGAACTGGAGGCTTTGAGAATTTACAGTGATGAGGACATGGATGAGACTACAAAGAAAAACAAAATGAAGAGAAAAATTGAACTACAAAGGTTCCTAATTAATGAGCTGAAGGAGGTTGAGCACGGCAAAACTGACCTGGACAACCAAGTTTACGAAGAGAAATCACTAATCACTTCAGGGATGGATATCCCTGAAGATGTCTTAAATGTCCTAGATGATCTGGACACATTCTTGGATAAACAGTTGGAAGTATCAGAGAGATATGAACGAGAAGATGCCGTGCTCGACAGTCTCCTGTTTAAAGTGGACTCGACTCTGGGTAAGTAGAATATATCTGCTCACATTGGGTGTAAGAAGTAGCCTTGCATCACCAAAACCCAACTTGAGCAATAAGTGGGCTATGTAAAAAGTGAGCTAACATATAGAACAAAAAAATGGTTCAGCAGTTAATTTTAATAAAATGCTTCTCCAATTTGTTTCATTTCAGAAGGAGAAATGAAAAGGAAGAGAAACAGAGAGCATGGAGGCCAGACGCTGGAGACAGGAAAGAGGAGGAGGAACGGGAGGCCTGTTTCTGTAGTGCCCTACAAATTCACAATGGCTCCATCCCTGGGAGGAGGTTTTGTGTGGTAGGACACAGCAGCAGACGGCTGACAAGGACAAGGACCATTACCAACAGTCAATAAAACCAAAACCAGAAGCCAGACTTTTGGTGATCTTCACTGTTTCTCCTCTATTCATTTCTCAAATATAATTCTGCAACCTAATGACTTGTAGGACCAGGACCAGATGGGAACATATGATCCCTCTATACTTTTATTTGTTTTATAAAATGTACATATTATTAAGATTCAAGTTCAGTATGCAAAAATGCTAAATTATTACAGAATGAATTATTACTGAACATCATCTTAACCAAATTCAACCTCTAGAATGGAGAATATAACTTTATGGCGTAAACACTGATGAGGACATGGATGAAACTAAAAACAAAAACAAAAAGAAGACCAAAAAGGAACTACAAAAGCTGCTAATAAATATAATTCAAATATAATTCTGCAACCTAATGACCGTAGGACCAGTAAGGACCAGGCGGGAACGTATGATCCCCTATGTTTTTTATTTGTTTTATGAAAAGTACATAGGCAGTAATTTCCTGTGTATTAGCTGTACTGTGTATAAACTGCGGACAGTATTTTATGCAAGTTTAAAAAAACAAAACCATATTAATACCATATTAACTGCCCCCGTGTATTAACCTCATAGCTGAAGAAATTTTGCAAAATCAATGTATAAACCTCGGCTAATAGTTGGGAAATAACGGTAACATTGAAGCTAATCTTTACTTTTTTTTTTTTTTTGGTAACTAGATTTTAAAGGGACACCAGGCAACGTTTTCGTGTTAATTAATCATCTTCGTAAGTCGGTATATGGTTAAATGACTCATTACGGGCAAAATGAAGGCTCTCACCCTACTGTACTGTCTGTAGGAAGAATATCCCACTTGCAAGTTCGGTTTATCCACCGCCGATCGAAGCAGGATCAGTTTACAGCACAGAGGCAGGCTAACTTAAACGCTTAGAGATTGTTGCAAACGTGTGTATAATGGCAGAGCCGGCGAAGAAGCAGTGAAAACCCTTGACGGAAGACGCAAAGGAAAGGAAAAGAGCTTCAGACCGAGCGAGGGGGGGTTTCGTAGAGAAAAAGCATCAGGCTTGCCTGGTGTCCCTTTAATCGGTCAAGCTAAAGAGATGGTGTTCGTTAATGTTTGTTCAAAATGGCTGATTCATGTCCCTTGCATTTTGCAACTGCGAGGTCCATGGCAGGCGCCCCACAGAAATGTTTCATTTTGTGAGTGAGATGTCCACGCTGTCCCCTGTGTGACGCGTTCCCCCCCCCCAGTTTCAGAGCTATTCTAAATGCAAAATTGCACATACAGTACTGTAGGCCCGTGACTGTAGTTAACAAACTAGATCCTAAAAGAAAACTGTTAGCTTTCCTGGCTAAATGGTAGGCCTATTACACAACATAAATTGTGCTGGCGACCCAAATAAAATCTCCTGCGACCCACCTGTGGGTCTGACCCGCAGTCTTTGGGAACCAATGCCCTAAGCAACAAGAACAAGAACAAGAGCATATAAGCATAGCCTATTGATAAGCATAGCCTATTGATTGCCTAGAAATGCAGTCACAAATAATAGTATTTACTACTAATCCATTAAGACTTCGGTCAACTAAACTCTATGGCTCTGACCACCAAGATCCTGTCCAGTGGGACAATTTCCTAGGTTTGAAAAACGTTAGTGAATGGGTAGGCCCTACATTCACTCTGGTCCAGCATTCTAGGTAAGTGAAAGAACTATGGCACATGAGCACAGACCGGTGTCGTATATCTAGTTCCTATTGGTTGAAAAATAAAACATTACGTTGCCTAGCCTACAGCAAAATAAATCCGCTAAAAAGAATATATGTCTTTGGTATTTTTATGTTTTTATGGGTGACATATTTATGATATGGCTCATGTCTGCATCATTTTTGGCCTTACAGTTTTTACTAATTAAGAGGGATTTGTCTCCACCTGCTGTCCTACTTAAATTACATCCCATTCCAAATCCATTGGTATTCGGTCATCATATTTATGCAGCTGTAACAGCTTCCACTCTTTTGAAAATAATTTCTGCAAGAGTTAGTGTCTAGACATTTATTCCCATTCATAAGTATATTGGTGAGGCCATGCATTGATATGGAGACCTAGCAACCTAGCCCCACTGGCTATGTGCATTTTCCCCTGGGGAGATTGGCGAAGCGAACTGTCTGGGGCCAAAACGCCTAATAGATAGATAGATAGATAGATACTTTATTGATCCCCAGGGGAAATTCAAGGGTATAGCCTAATAAGAAATCAACAAGACAGTAGACTAAAAGACCCCTAGACTAGGCTAAAAAAGATTAAAACACGAATTAAACAGCTGACAGTTACAACATCTGGTAGTTTTGGGTCGTTTAAGAGGGGTCTAAAGACATTCCTATTCAACATATACTTAGTTGTTTAAGCGTTTATGTGTTATGGTTTATATAATGTTGTTTTATTTTAATTGGGCTGTTAATTAATTTGACATTATTGTTTATTATTGATATTCTCCTAAATGTAGTCTTAGCATGTCATTGTTTTTATATTATTGATTGAATTGACATTATTGTTTTATTATTGCCTTTCCCCTTTTTTACATTGCTTTTTATTAGGCTATTGCTTGAATTGATATTATTGTGTACTACAACTATTCTCCTTACTATATTTGACCTACATTTTAATCTGTTCCCTGTTCATTTTTAAATATTATTATGTTGTTTTGTATTTATGTGTCGCTTTGGACAAAGGCGTCTGCTAAATCCATAACCATAACATGGCCGCTGAAGGCATGTCACACAACTTTTCGCGCGAAAACATCTGTGATGCAACCTACCTCGTTCATTGGATAGGCTATGGAGACGTCACAGAAGTGTACAAGAATGGAATATGCCACAGAAATAAAATAAATAGACAGAAATATATAGAAATTCAGTTATTCTGATATATTGGTACATAACATTACACTCTGGAGTCGCAGTTGCATTTGTCATTGTTACAGAGTGAAGCAGCACCTCGCGAGAAATAGAAGAAAAAAAAAGATAAACAGTGTTAGATAACAATTTTCAACTGAAACTGAAGGCTACTTTACAAGTGAAACCTTAGAATAATCATTTATATATATACTGTATGTTTTTAGTTTACTGTCAAAATGCCAGGGCTGAAGATGGGTTAGCATAACCAGTTCGGCAAGGTATATTTAGCTGCTAACTAGCCAGCTTTGCAGAGCTCATTGATGATGTTTGCTTGCAGCAACACATAGATATATGTACTGATTACGACGCATGAGTTAACGTTACATAAGTTAGCTGGTAGCGCTAAACCTCCACGCTAACGCTAACCAGCAGCACATCATCTTCAGCCTAACATTGTGACACAGTAACATACTAGGTCTAGCACTACTAGCTTATCGTTTTATATAAATTATATGAATATAATAAACCGTAACTTACTGAGAACTAAGGTAGGCCTAATATAAACGAGACTGCCAAAACGTTAACTTAACATAAAACTTAATGCCACCTTCACAGCAACAAAGCAACTATGATAGCTAGCCTAACGCTATTTCTTTCTTAGGTTGATCCAACAAGTATGGATGAGTTTGTGTTAGACAGTACAAAGTACATAGACTGTACACATGCCGAATTTAATGTAGTACAATTTCACAATGAAACATTAACGCTACATAAATAAATGCTTGCTTACCATTTAAGGTGGAGCTGCTTAACTTGACAGAGTGCTCGAACACCTTTGGTCTGACTGACTGAACTGTAGCTCAAAAAATGATCTCCCACCGGACAGTTCAACGTCAGGAAGGCTGCGCACGCTTCTTCAATCAACACGTCAAAATTTCCCAGTAAACCATAAATCCATGACTTTTCAATATCTTTTCAAAATGATGATTTGATGGAAAATCAACATAATATCAATGTCACCCCTTGCTATCTGGGGAGCTTAACTTTGTATTTATGCAAAAAAAAAACAGAAAACCCAACTGATTTTCCTGGGCCATCATTTTTCAAAATTTTCAAAAAAAGCTGGACAAGTGAGGGAGGAGTCAGGATTTTATTACCGTGTTAAGGATTCGCAGCAAATTTTTATTACTGATAGATTGTTAAGGCGGAGCAAGATGTTTCATCAGGGAGCCATTGAACCCGTATCGAGGGGGTCAAAATCCCCTTTATGCAGAGCAGAGGCAGCGACTGCTCCATTGAAGTCTAATGGGCATAGCTCAGAAGTTCACCACATATGCTAAGGTCTTGGTTCTATAGAGTTAGGAATGTGAATTTCTGGGACGTTTTCACGATCCTCAAACCCTTCTGAACATTTCAGGTACATTTTAGCATTTTGAGCATTACAGTCTGAGAAAATCAACCTTATATCAGGTGTGCATAGGTTTATGCAGCTGCTGTTGGCCGGTTGCAACGTACGCTCGTCAATACGTCATCGACACGCCTCTTTATTGCAGACAGGATTCGATCCCCATTTCGCGCCCATAGATACGAACTACGACGAAGTATCTTGCTCCGCCTTAACAATCTTTGGTTTGACCCATTTTTGACCATAATTCATAGCGAAATGTTAGCAACATACTGTATTCACAAATACAGTACACATTTTTCTCAAAAACAGCAGTGATGCTGTGAAAATCACAGAATCTTGTTACAGTGTAGTTTGTTTCACCACACAGTCCTGACATGCGCATGGTCTGGACCGCCTACTTCCTTGATATAACGTTGCAGCAGCACCGGCATCGGTCCACATTAAATCACATGTAAGTAAAATACTTCTTTATATTGTTTGTGTGGTAGCCTGCTTTCCGGGTCGGCTGTTGGTGGGCGAAAGGTATAAGCACCCTGCAAGGTGGCAATAGGTTAGCCTATGTAATCACTAAAGAATTAAAGAACTTCTTAACTTTTGACATGCCATTGGGCTCATTGATAGATCTCATGACATTATGCAAGTCTGCAAGTGAAGGCCAAATCCTGTGTTGTTTATGCATATAGTTGACCAAAGCGACTTACAATGACCATTACATCAACATTAAAATTAACAGTTTAAAGTGAAGTCTCCTTTCCTCTCTCTTAAATATATATATATATATATATATATATATATATATAGAGAGAGAGAGAGATAGATAGGTATATATATATATATATATATATATATATATATATATATATATATATATTACATTACATTACATTTGGCTTTAATGCTTTTTAATCCAAAAGCTTACTTCCAACAACATGGTAAACAGTAAGTTTTAGAACAATTTCACAAATTTAGGACAGTTTAAAAAAAACATTAGAGTACAGTAAAGAATAAGCGCCGGTGAGTTGTTTTAGCAGTTACTTGTCAGTTTAAAACGGCTGGTGAGTGCTAGGATCAGTAAGACTTGTTGTAAGTGTTGCTATGAGTAGATGTTCTCTAAAAGAGCTGGGTCTCAGGAGTTTTTGAAAGTGGAAAAGGATGTCCCTGCCCTTGTAGGAACTGGCAGTGTGTTCCACCCAGGAACAACAGATGAGAAAAAGTTTGGATTGGTTTGAGCGCATGCGGTGGTAGAGCCAGGCGTCGTTCGTCAGAGGAGCAGCGTCTGAGGTAGTGTAAGTCTGTAAGAGGGCATTCAAGTAGGTGGGAGCAGAACCGGAGACTACTTTGTAGGCAAAGCGCTAGAGACTTGAATTTGATGCGGGACGCCATAGGTAGCCAGTGTAGCTGGATGAGCAGCGGGTAACATGTGCCCTTTGGGTTGGTTGTAGACCAGGCGCCGCGTTCTGGATCATCTGAAGTGGTTTCCTCCGCGCAGGCTGGGAGACCTGTCAGGAGGGCATTGCAGTAGTCGAAGTCGTGAGATGACCTTGCCTGAACCAGAAGTTGGGTGGCATCTTGAGTCAAGTAAGTCCTGATTTTCCCATTATGTTGTAGAGTCTTGAAACGGCATGACCGGGCTTAATTGAGGCAACATGATTCGAGAAGTTTAGTTGGTTGTCGAGAACAACTCTAGATTTCTTTGCAGTCCTGGTCGGGTGAAACAGACAGGGAGTCAAATTTGATGTTGATGTCGGGTGTATGGTAGGTTTAGCTGGGATGACCAGCAGTTCAGTCTTTGAGAGGTTCAGCTGGGTGGTGTGCCTTCATCCATGTAGCTATGTCTGAAAGGCAATCTGAGATCCGTGCTGAAACCAGGGGTCGCCAGGTGGAAAAGGACAGATAGAGTTGTGTGTCGCCTGCATAGCAGTGGTGGTATGAGAAGCCGCTAACGGATAATCTGGTCCCAAGGAGGTGGTGTAGATAGCAAAGAGGAGGGGCCCAGCACTGAGCCCTGGGGACCCCTGTGGTGAGATGGTGAGGTGCGGATAGCCAGAAGCCATGATAATGTTAAACGAAGGCCCTGTGAGGTAGGATTCAAACCAGGAGAGAGCAGGAACGGAGATTCCCCATGTCAGCCAGTATAGAGAAGGATACGGTGATTAACCGTGTCAAAGGCAGCCCGATAAGTCAAGCAGAATGAGTACTGATGACCGAAAGGTCGCCTGGCTTCTTTTAAGGCTTCTGTTACAGATTGCAGAGCCGTTTCGGCAGAGTGGCCATGAACCCAGACTGATTTGGATCCAGAAGGTTGTTCTGTGAAAGGAAGTCAAGAGACCTGTTTGGAGACTGCTTTCGTTCAATGCCTTTGGATAGGAAAGGCAGTAGTGAGACAGGTAGTTCTCGACTCTGAGCAGGGTTGAGAGCTTTCTTAAGTAATGGTGTTACCGGGCCACTTTGAGCGCTGTTGGAAATGTCGAGGTTTGTGCAGGCATTGATCACATGTGTGATAGCTGGAGCCGATAGGGGGGCCTGATGGACTGAAGTAGGCTCGTAGGTATAGAAATCCAGTGAGCATGTGGTAGGACGGGCTGCATGTCAGGGAGTCTGACACTTCACTCGGAGAGAGGCGTGAATGCTGAAAAAGATGTTCCAGCTGTCCTAGGAGGTGTAGGAGTGATCTATCTATCTATCTATATATATATATATATATATAGATAGATAGATAGATAGATAAACATAAACATATAATGACTGAACTGTAAGCTTATTTTCCAGTTTATCTAGAGTAAACTGGCCCAGAGATAGGTCCAGCTAGGTGTGGCTAGGCTAGGAGGCTACATCTTTTACCTGTCTGGATATTTCCTTGAAAAGAGATATATGACACGTGACTGCAGGTGAGGTCAGGTTTTGAATAAGTTTGTACGAACGAACGATTCATAGCCTAGTAATGTCATGGCTAATAATACCCTATATTATTTTTGCCACCTTTGTAACATTTTAGTTTTGGATTTACCGTGGTGTATGACTTTAAACAGCCGAGTGTGCTTGGTGCATGATGATCCTCCTAATGCAGGGTAGGACTACGCTTTGACAAGCATACAAATTCACCTTGTTCTTGCCCCATCTGAAATGCTTCTCTCTGCTTTTTGCTGCCTCCATCCTTTCTGTATTTGTTATTAAAAAACGTTGTATATGATGGCACTGAAGTCTTAAGTTAGTGAATTGCTAACAGTGTTAGTTGGTAACCAAATAGCCTACACATTGCGCTACTGCGCTCGCGTGGGCTCGGTATCTCTCTCCCCTGCTGATTTGCGTTCAGTAGCCAAGTGCTGCATTATTGCAAAAGTTGAAAAAATAAATGTGTTTATTGTAGCCTACAGAAAATAAATAGCCTATCATACTGTCAGTTAATTGCCATACTGTCAGTAAATTGTTAAATTACAGTGAAGAGTTTGGAGAGTAAAGTTATAGGGCAACTTGAAGTTTTATGAAAATAATTTACCAACCAGAACATAAAGACCATGAAGCTTCTATTTCTTGCAGCTGTTAAAACACCTGCTATATAGTTTAAATACCCACCAACATTCGTTTTTGCAGTACAGATTATTTCTAAAAAGTTATTTGTCTACTACTGGCTGATTTATCAAACGAGTGCTTTCTCGTTCGTCCTCCGCAAACTACAGGTGTTTTGGTAGAGAGCCATTGAACAAGCGATGCCAAGCAATTTCTGTAACACTTTTGTGACATTCAGCAAATATCTCCTCATTTAATGTAAGTTCCGACAATGGGCCAACGTTCTACTCTCTACGTACAGTTGTCCCTCCATCTCAGTTGCATCAGTTTTCTAATTTTGAAGGTTCTAAAAACATTATGCTTCACTGAATCCTTCGTTTTTCTTTCATTTGTCCA
>NC_063193.1:16865495-16896657 GCF_017589495.1 Alosa alosa | reverse complement strand
AGCAAGGAATTTGCATATCACCGAGTTCATCAACTCTATAGTCACACATCAATGCAAAGAAATAAGTGTTTGAGGGGAGTGTTCATTTATTTTCATTGTGTTCCCTAGGTTATATCTGTGGCCTGAAATGCCTTGTATGTGAAAAAAAAACTTCTTCCCGAAGCACTTTTGAATTTATTTCCTCAGCATATTAGGTCATATCATAGATTATTATGGCAATTATTTGAACAGTGAAAAATAATAATAAAAGAGTTTTTGAACTTTAATGTCACTAATGCTGATTAATCAATGATTAATTTGAATTTAAATATTTCAAGTACTTTCACAGCAAAAAATATATATGCGATTCATTTAGATTAATTAATCACAGAGTATGTAATTAATTAGATTAATTTTTTTAATCGATTGACAGCCCTAATTCTTACAAGTGGCGTGCGTTTGAGCACTGGTGTCATGCTAAAGGTCTGGTGCCTTTTCAGTGTTCTATTGTGGATGTACATACCTGCAGGTACTTTTTGATCAAGGGCTATCCTTCTCAACTTTAAAAGTTTACCTGTCTGCAATTTCTGCTTGCCACGTTGGTTTTGAGGGTGTAATGCGGTATTCGCTTACCAGCTAGCTATCCGTTTTATGAAGGGGGTACGGCGCCTGAGACCATTCACTAGGTCATCAGTGCCGTCATGGGACCTCCCTGTCGTTCTCGAGGCCTTATGTAGTTCCCTGTTTGAACCTTTGGACTCTGTGGACATTACATTTTTATCTTACAAGACGGCATTCCTGTTGGCTTTGGCTTCAGCAAAGCGTGTCTCAGATATTCATGCTCTTTCAGTACACCCCTCCTGTACTCAGTTTTCACCTGATGGCACTAAGGTTTGTCTATACCCCAACGCGGCTTATGTTCCCAAGGTTTTGCCTAGGTCATATCAGTCTATGGCGATTGAGCTATCTGCCTTTTCACCTCCTCCGTTTGCCTCTGAGGAGCAAGAAAGACTGCATTTGTTATGCCCAGTGCGGGCATTGCGTGCATACATAACTCGTACACAAGGGTTTCGGCGATGTGACCAACTCTTTGTCTGCTTTGCTAATCCAGTGCAGGGCAAGGCGCTGTCTAAACAGCGGCTCTCTCACTGGATTGTGCAGGCCATTACACTGGCGTATGACGCCAAGGGCCTGTCTCTGCCGGAGGGGTTGCGTGCACACTCAACTAGAGGTATGGCAACTTCATGGGCTGTGTTTAAGGGACTGTCTGTAGAGCAAGTTTGCTCGGCAGCGTCGTGGGCTTCCCCACATACTTTTATACGCTACTACCGCCTGGACGTTGTGGCCCCTTCAGTGGCCTCCTCAGTCCTTTCTTCTGCAGCTGGGCGTTGAGATTATCTAAGGCCTAGGCTGTGCGGGGCGTGTATATAGGTCCTATAGTATCTGTGTTGTACCGAGTGAATCGACCGAAAGGGAACGTTAAGTTATGCACATACCTACTGTTCCCCGAGGGAGAGGAACGAGTTATAACACTAGGTTTCCCCGCTCAGCTTCAGTTGCTCGGTGAAGAGTGCCGGGTTGAACTGGGGAGCGACGGTGGTGACTGGGGTTATATACCGTGAGGGCGGAGCCTCCCACGTCACCACGCGTCTTGCCTTTCAGGTGTGAATAGAGGTGTCTTCAGCCAGACCACGCGAGGGCGTGATATCCCATAGTATCTGTGTTGTACCTCGTTCCTCTCCCTCAGGGAACAGTAGATATATGCATAACTTAACGGTTTGAAACTGACCAATGCACACTCACCTTCTAATCTTTGTAAACAATGGGCGGTGATTCCATGTGTGACGCCCCAGGGTCACAGGCCAGGTCAGCCCCTTGCATCTGAAAAAGACCCATCTTGATCCCCCGGTATCCAATACTTCAGCCCATTTGAATAACCTGTCAATCTTCTTGAAAGCATTACTTAAAACATCAACCTCTTTCCATAGATATATCACTTTCAGGTCTTATGCAACTTTCCTCACAGCATTTTCTTTTCTTTGCCATTCTGTATTCACTGCTACACAGGTAAATGTAACCCACTGTGTAATAGGCCTATAAGGTGAACCTTAATTGGATATTTTTCACCTTTACATGATGTAAGTTGTGAATGTTGTAATGTGTTTAAGCAGTTGTAAAACTGTAATGGTATTCCACTGATTATTTCATCAATACTTGGGCACTACTATTTTTGTCTTCATTTTGTAAGTAGTTGCACGCTCTGATTCAGTGAGCAACATAGCGAAGGTCCCACCGGAGAAGTGAGACAGAGCACACGTGGGAGTTTGACAGTCACGTTAATGTTGGTATTCAACTCAAGTTACTGGCCCTGATTAGTCACTTCCCAAACACCAAGCGTCTTCAGTTCCATGATGGTCAAGCAGCCCACGCCCTTTGTTTTCTTTGGTGATGAGTAAACTGTCAGCTAAGGACGCTGACTAAGCTGTACGAGAAACGTACAGAAAAAAAACACGACAACATATAGGAGACGGAGGACATGGCAGGAGAGAGAATGGAGAAGTTTGTGATGGGAATCAGACCACCCTAATATGTAGGACTAAATTATGTATTTTTAATCAAAGTTTGGGAGGAGCCCTCTAGATCAGTGTTTCACAAACTTTTTCAGACCAAGGACCACTTAACCAAAAACAAAAAAACTCACGGACCACCTAGCTAAAAAAAGAGTAGACCTACTTCAACAGTATATTACACAATAGGTCTACTCACTGAATCACCTTGCTTATTGAATTTTGCACCTTGCTTAATGTTTCAGAGGATTCGATTTAAACTGGCACCGCTTACATAGGCAGTGTTGCACAACTGTTTGGGTTTACATACCAGTTGGTTCAATATTGCAAACAACTCATCTATATTATATTTTACCACATCTGCTCACGGACCACTTCGGATAGCTTGCGGACCACACTTTGAGAAACACTGCTCTAGATGACTGACAGCCATCACTCACCCCAGTTCCACTTCTAAACCCTCCTTACCTGTATCCACTTCTTTCCACCCCTGCCCCCATTCTGCATCTCACTTATAGTTCTCAGTTCATATTTACCCCCTGTCCATAGGGGGTGTCAGTAGACATCGCTCAGATGTCTCAGTTTCCACTAGGCATCCTAGGCCCACAACCATCTAAAACATTGAAAGGAAAGTCTCAGGTCATTTAGCTGTTTTATGGCCCTTTTTTGGCATTTTTCAATGCAATGGCTCTAGCATCCTTTTCCAAGAGACACTTTGGTGCTTAAAAATAACTGAATAGGTCTATACAAGGCCTAAGTATTAAATCATGCATAGGAACCATTTTGCAACTTGTGCACGCATACAGCATTTTAACCAAAGATCTTAGAGCTGAGCAAGATAGCATAATGCTCTAGAATCTTTGATTTCAACACTGAACACAGTATTCTTGTCATAATACATATATAATGATTCTTGTCATTATGATGTCACCATTAACTGTGTAATGTAGCAGAACCTTGTATGCCAACCAGCTCAGTGGAAAGGCTACAGCTACACTGCTGAGTAAAATACAATAGTTATTCAAATAGACAACAAGAATATCAGTGATATTTGGTATGTTTGACACCATCCCATAACCATTCATTTCATGCATAGTGCCACCTAGTTAAAAAATGAAAAGCAAAAATTAGGTGTTGTAATTACAATATCTCTGGCTGACATGGACAAAATTTAAAGTGTAGGATCATTATGACACCCTCTGAATGCATGCCAAGTTTCGTGGACTTCCATTCATGGAGGGCCATACAATAAATTAATTTATGTGTACATTCAGTGACTGTACACCAACAGTTTTCTGTGAATATCTAGAGAACCGTAGGGCCCTAGGATGACCAATTATTTGCATATGTTTGCCTCCAAGGGGCATGTTAACCCATTCCATATGCACACATGTGCATAAACAGATACACACATACATTCACAGTAATCATACCTATGACACATACACACACAGTAGACATATGTACGCATGCATGCACATGCACACACACAGGCGCACACGCAGGCACACACACAAGCTCATGCACGCACGCACGCACACACACACACACACACACACACACACACACGTACACGCACACATGCACACAATTCAAGAATTTCTCAGAATTATGAACAGACAAGATGGGGGTGGGGTTGTATAAAATGTATTTTACATGTGAAATCTATGAACTAATCATGTTTTGGTACTTGTTGTCTAGCAGATACCAGTGAGAATTGAGTGTGCATAATGCAATTCAGTGAGACATATGCCTTTCACCTTTTGTTTTTAGCCAGCAGCCAGACCAGCAAATACCCTGACTTTGCTGAATTACTGAAGCTAAGCAGGCTTAGTTAGTACTTGGATAAGAGATCTCCCTGGAAGAGTATGTTCCTGCTGGAAGTGGAGGAGCATATCGCTGCAGCCGGCGGGAAGGCGGGGCTTGACATCAAGCTCAGCCCACATCCAAGTCAGCCATGTTTTTTTGTATTACGTCACGCAGTTTAAAATTGCTGGCGGTGAGAGGGAGGCAGTGGCTACATTCTACAAACCAGCAACTTACTGCAAAACACGTTTTATTGTGTAATTCAACACATAAACTGTGGATTCAAACCAGTGCAACAACTCCCAACAGCACGGACGTTTCCATAAGAACGCCGTTGTCACACTAGCTCTACTCGTTCGTCAGATAGGAACTAGCTAGCTGGCTAGCTAGCCAGCAAAGTTAACCACCCAGATGGCAAGAGGCTGACGGCGGCCCACCGGTTTCGCTGCCCCCGGCGGACCGCTGAGTTTTTGCACATCGGTTCTACCGCAGTCCACTGGGCCAACGAGCCGCAGCTTTAACAACCTTTTCTTTTTTCATCCTTTACTTTTGAGGGCTAAATTAAATGAAATATGGCTTGTTTTCCGTTTGAACACATTGTCATCAATATTTAAAATGACCAATTTTTTGAATGTGCATAGGCTATTGTTTCATAACTGGAAATCAAATGAACGAAAATGTACACGAACCCGTGACACTAAGACATACAAGACAGACAACACGGCAAATTGAAAATAAATAAATTAAATAAATAAATAAAATAATAATAATCATGTTAAAATTAGTCCAATTTCCAACCGGCTGAAAATGTCCAAGGGCAATGATGACCCACGTGAAACTGCACACAGCCAATGCAAGACCAACAAAGTTCTTTCACTGACCAACTCAGAGAATTTACTGGCAGTCTGGAGAGCAGAGCACCGGAAGAACAACAGCCTGAAGTCATGATGGGTGATCTTCCTGCTGATCAGCAGCTCAGTGCTTTAGCAAGGACAGTTTGTTGCTTCATGGCTCCCGATGTCGCCATCAGAGCTCCCCACATCAGCTCTCAATCCAGACTCCAGGCACCCAGCGTCAGAGGCTATATGTTAACGTTGTGGCAGCTCACAGGTCAACCGCAGCTTGGTGGTCATGGCAGCTGCAGATCTCTCGCAGAGTAGGCCCATTGCCCTGAGCAATCTTTCCGTCCAGTTCAGACAGAGGATGTGCAGCGTCAGATGGAAGAGGGACAGCTAATCAAGGCAAGCTCATCAGCCCAGTCGAATAGAAACTAACTTTACTGCGAGTTATCAGCCAGAAAAAAGGACCAAGAATAACAAAAACTATCGAAAATAACGTAAATAAAGGGTGAAAACATTTAACTTGACAAATAAATACAAAAAATAGCAGAACATTACATAAAATTATGAACAAAGACACACACACATGCACACACACACATACACACAAATAAAAACACACACACACACTACACATGCACACACACGACACACAGAAACACGCACATAAACACACATACACACACACACCCTCACACACATGCACCCACACATACAAACACACCTACATACACAAGCACATGCACAAAAAAACACACACAAAACACATATACACAAAAACAACCACACACTCTGCACACACTCAATTACAAACACAAAAAAAGGAACAAAGCAGGAAATGAACACAATTTCACAAGCGTGACTTATTTTTGTGGAAAAAAATGTGCTGGACTGGGCGGCGGTCATATTTTGTACCGCTCTGCAGTACATCTAGTTACATAAAATAATCATCTTACAGATTATAACAAACAGGGGTACACAAAATATCAACACAAAGAGGACATAAGATCAGAACATATGCATATAGTTCTGTCAGCTTTTCGGCTGTTCAGTCCAATAATTTATACTTCATTTTTGAAAGCTGAAAAACAAGGTTTCTCTCCCCCCATTTACGTTTATGAATATGCAAATGTATTGTAAAGATACCATTCTATTTAAGTCTGCATTTTCATAAAAAAATATCACATTCTTTTTTTTTTTAAATGACATTGCATGACCACAAAGACCCCCCCACCCCCACCACCACCACCAAAAAAAAAAAAAAACCTTGAGTAAATACATTCATACAATAAATGGCAGATAATTTCAAGCGCACAACTGCAAAAGACACACAGATAGGCTATCATCTCTGTATCTGTCCAACCTAGGCCTATGTGCACATCATCTATTATGAGGTAATTGTGCATATGGTAACCCATGCAGACCTAGTGCCCACACCTACTCTTACTCACTTCCAGATCTCCTGTCAATGACCGTCAATGATGTCGACATTGACAGGATTAAAACTGTATAAATTCCTGGGCGTAGCGTGTATTGTGCTATGTTGTTCATTCCCGTGGCTTGCCTATATTGTGTTTGTTAAGACTGCATGTAAAGTAGTTGGCCCAATATAGAAGGAGAACTACTTACTCGAGGGTGTATTCTTATCTCTCTATCGAACGAAATATCTTATTGCCCTCTCAACAAACAAACATGGGCAGAAAATTATGTCTGTGGTGGGGCTACTACGTCGTCTTCCTCAGTGCTTTTATCGTTGAACTTGTCAACTGCAGTAGAGGTAATTTTTTGTGTTACTACAATACGAATTGGTATAGGAAAGCCAAGTGATATTCTGTGCTGTGATACTCTGACAAAACTGCAGAGGTATACGACAATATGTATGTATGTATTATTTATATATTTATTTATTTAGTCTTAATGATCTGGTAAAAGGTTGCATTTTTTTTAGAAATTGAAAGCAGAATAAAAAATTGTGGGTGTGGACCAACGACTGTGCACCTTGTACAAACATCGGTGCAACTCTAGAAACCATTTTATAGCCTAGGCCTAATATTCATGGAAATACTGTATGATAGTGTAGGCCTACATGGGACATTTTCTACAGCCTTTACCTCAGCCTTTATGGTGAGATGAAGCTATTCACAGTCACCTTTTGCTCTCATGCTATTTCCACTGCATTGTTTCTTGTCTTTCTGTCTGTAGCCCAGCAAACTTCCCGCTTCTCTGCTTATGAGGTGACCGTACCAAAACAAATAGCACGACAGAGGAGAGACCTGGATAACCAAGACACAGGGGAGGTAAATTTCAAATAGTCATCTCCCAGGTGTAAATATTTCTTGATTCTACTATGAATACGAAACATAACTCCAATATAGTCTGCTGCATACATTCCTGTCCCATTCTCCCACCACAGGACAGTTTTAGTAAATTTAGTCACACTAATTTGAGTGAATGCTGTAAAAATGTAAATCTGGGCTCCATGTCTTTTTTTAACAGATGTCTTACACCATCCAAGCCCAAGGCAAGGAGCATGTCCTGGTTCTGAAGAGGAATAAGTAAGTGTTTCACATACCCACTTCACCCACCTATCATCTTGTCTATCCAGTCATGTCCATCAGTTACCTTTCAAATAGTTAAAAGACAGTATCAGCATATTGTGAAATATGAAATATTTATGCAATAACAAAAGTTGTGAAAGCTTTTCTCCGAAAGAAAATTAGAATGAGGAACAGATTGTGAAATATGCCATGATTTATAACCACCCTCACACTATGACTATAAATGCAAAATTGCAAAAGGCTGACAGTAAAGTCACCCCACAAATGCACGCTACGGAGCGCAATTTAATATTATTTGTTGTGTGCCTACAAACTACAAATTACCGCTGAGTAATTAAATTAATGGTGAAGCAGCAGTATCATTACCGCCTGACATTTGCTCAGCCCAGGTTCAATTCATGAAACTGCCATTGCAATTCTCTGTCACTTTGGATAGAAGTGTCTGCTAAGCACCAGTCAACTTTAACTTTAGCTTTGAATGTTCATGTGAAAACTACAGCATCCTTGCATTTGTATGTCGTGTTTTGTCGGTGTCTTCATCTTCACATGTTCTGTTCACAGGCTCCTACTCCACAGGGATTTCACTGTTTACACATATGACACAAATGGCTCCCTTATCAGTGAAAGACCCGACATGCAGGTAAAACAAACCGACACACCACCACCATCGTGTACGTTCATGCAGACACTGCATTTTCACTCGATTGTGAGATTGTTGGTCATTTCACACTTTGACACACGGTTCTAAAAGTAACACCCTGGTCATCCATGATCCATGATCCATGACCACATCTAGATCATACATCACAAACAAACCCACATCTGTCTGAAAATGGGATCCAATACATAGCATTGTATGATACACATGGCAGGCAGCTTCCTAACATTTTACATTAATTCTTTGTGAATTATTCACCCTTCAATCATTTGCAGAATCACTGCCACTACAGAGGCCATGTGGAGGATGTTGAGTTTTCATCTGTGTCTGTCAGCCTTTGCTCTGGACTCAAGTAAGTTCCCATTTTACACTGAAATATGGTGCTTTTGACCTTTTGTTGAGTTTGTGAGTGTCATAATATTGACAGTATGCTATTTTTTTAGGTCCAACTGAACTAAAAATAGTTTTAACTCAAAAATATATTATTAATTATTATTATAACCAATAATATTGGTTGTGACCTAATATTTTGAACTAGACCCAAATTGTGTGTGTGTGTGTGTCTTCCCAGTGGATTCCTGAAGATAGGGAATGCCACTCTAGGGATTGAGCCTCTGGAGGGCTCCTCTAACTTTGAGCATGTGGTGTACCGCTTGGAGGATGAGGAGCCGGAACCTCTCAACGGCAGAACCCCTCACACCCATCACCATGATGACAACGACAGTATTTCCACTGACCAAACTATCGTCCACTCTCACAGTGATATATCTGGGCACCCAGACAGGCATTTACTCAGAGTAAGTGTGAGTGTGTGTGTGTATGCTTGTATGCTGTCATTCTTTTGTACATATATGTATGAACGTGTGTGTTTTCCCCCAGAGGAGGCGAGCGGTAATGCAGCAGACTCACTACGTGGAGCTGATAATAGTGGTGGATAATACAACTGTGAGTAACGAGTACACTGACTTTTCACCCTACTACTTCCTCATTATCGTATTATGGCAAAGATCCTTGATTACTAGCTCTGCTTTAACCCTCTCTGATTATAGTGTGGGTTTTTGAACATTTTAACATAAGATTCCGTTCCGCAAGGAAGGAAATTATAAAATTCTATGTTGAATTCAGTGAACCCAGAGCCTTATCTATCTATAAGGCAAAATGTCTATAATTTTATGTTTACAAAGGACTCCGATATAATGCATTTATAGGGGATATGATGTTAATGGGATGAAAAGGGAATAAGATTTGGAATTCGATGTAAAAAAGAAAGGCACAAGTTTCCTCCACTCATCCCTCTCTCCCATGTTTCTCTTCTTATTTTCCCCCCAACAGTACATAGCACTGGAGAGTAATGTAACCCGGGTTCAAGACCATATGATACGAGTTGCAGATCGCGTAGATAGTGTAAGTAGTAAACTGAAATAAGCCTTCTATGTGTGATTATTTTAAGACAGTGACATACATGACTGTACATACGTTTAAGACTTATTTTAATGACACCACACACTTACACAAACACACATATACATGCACACACATAGACACACACACAATAGAATTGTGCAACATGTGGAGTTAGCAACTGAAATGATACACAGTGCAGTTACAGTATATTGCATTCTCGGTCTGCCAGGTCTCCCTTTCGTCATAGGTCATTCTCCTCTGAGGCATTTTCCATCTCTCCACGCCATCTCCTGACCTCTCGACTTCCCACTCGCCTTCTATTTCAGATGTATGAGCAGCTGAACATCCGTGTGGTGTTGGTGGGGCTGGAGATCTGGACGGCAGGGAACCTCATCACTGTGAATGCCAAGAATCCTGGGAGAATAGTATCAAACTTCCAGAAGTGGAGGAGGAACAATCTGCTGCCCCGACATCACCATGACAACGCTCAATTTGTTACGTATGTGTGTGTGTGTCTTGATATGAGTGTGCTTGTCTGTTTATTTGTGTGTTTTTGTGTGTCTGTGTTCAGCCATTCAAATTAAAAAAATTATTTTGTCCCTTTACGTTAATTTGTAAGCACAAATAAGTAAACTAGTGTGTGTGTGTGTGGTATGAACAGTTCTCATTACTCCTGTTAATCCTCTTTTTCTCTCCACTTTCTTGCTCTTCTCTGCTCCCCCTCTCCTCTCTTCTCTCTCTCCTCCCCCTCTCCTCTTCACCCCTCCCCTGCTCCTCTTCACCCCTCCCCCTCTCCTCTCCTCCCTCTCTCCTCTACACCCCTCCCCCTCTCCTCTTCACCCCTCCCCTGCTCCCCTTCTCTCCTCCCCCTCTCCCCTTCTTTCCTCCCCTACTCCTCTTCACCCCTCCCCTCTCCCCCTCTCATCTTCTCTCCTCCCCCCCTCCCCTTCACCCCCTCCCCCTCTCATCATCTCTCCTCCCCCTCTCATCTTCTCCCCCCCTCCCCTTCACCCCTCCCCCTCTCATCATCTCTCCTCCCCCTCTCCTCTCCTCCCCCTCTCATCTTCACCCCTCCCCCTCTCATCTTCTCTCCTCCCCCTCTCATCTTCACCGCTCCCCCTCTCATCTTCTCTCCTCCCCCTCTCCTCTCTCCTACAGGAGACCTTTAGGAGCTCTTGGCTATGGCTCCATGTCCACTATCTGCAGCCCTGACAGTGCTGCAATAAACATGGTAATGCAGTAATGCTAGATTGTGTTACAAAATGTGCTCCTATAAAATACCTTTTCTATGTGGAAATTACAGTAAAGGCCCATTCGCACCAAGAACGATAACTATAACTATAAATAAATATCGTTCTCGTTAATATGAATGACGACGATCACACATAAACTATAACGATAACGACTGTTTATCGTTGTTCAGTGTGAACGCTTTTATCGTTATGGTTATAGTTATCGTTCTTCGTGTGAATAGGCCTTAAAGTCACTAGAAGTGCCTTTACTGTAATTGCTCACTGGTGAGATTTTGAAGTTTTCGCTTCACAATCTGTAGGCTACTTGCTCTTCTATCGCTTCAATCTGTAATGCTGTTTAACACATTTGACATTGCATACAAGTATTTATGAAAATGAAACCTGCCTATTGGATGCCAGTCATGGTATCCTCCCCGCTCTCTCCATTGTGTTAAAGAACACATCTGTCTCAAATTCATGGATCAAATAACCTCCTTTCCCTCCACAGCACCGCCGTGTAAGCGGCCTCTCACGGACCATGGCCCATGAACTGGGCCACAACCTGGGCATGTTTCATGACAATAAGAACTGCTACTGCTCAGCCAGAGTGTGCGTCATGTATGCCCGTGGAAAATGTGGAAGCTCATGTGACGATAAGTGAGTGGAATTCTGAGAACATTGAGAAGGCAAGGTTGCCAAGTCTCACATATTTGGCTTCAGACTGAGGCATTTATGTCTCATGCTAGTGAAAAAAAAAATCCATTGACATCAGTGAATCCCATCCCAAAATATATCTGTTTTGTTCAGTCTTTGTCCACCTTTTTTCTCTCTGCAGTGTGTTTAGCGAATGCAGTGCTAATGGCTTTCGGAAATTGATGGAGCGACTGGGCAACAGGAACTGTCTCCTCAATGTGCCACAGGCAGAGGACATCTACAGCACCCCCCACTGTGGCAACAACCTGCTGGACCCAGGCGAGGAGTGTGACTGTGGTTCTGAAGAGGTATGTGTGTGTAACCTGCATTGTGTTAACCGTACAGCTCAGCCCTGCACTTGCGCAGATTTGAGCCTGTAAACTGCAGCACCTCGGATTGGGAGTGGAGCTAAATTGAGCTAAAAGCACAGGCTGCTAGCTCTCTCACCATCACAACATACATACTGCACAGCTACCGTATGTACCAGCTGGCTACCGTTTTGTGTGTATGTGTGTGTGTGTGTGTGATTGCCTCTTTTCTCTCTCCTCAGGAGTGCAAGAAGGACCCGTGCTGTGAGCCAAACACCTGTAAGCTGAAGTCTGGGGCTCAGTGTGCTGATAGGGAATGCTGCAGGAACTGTAAAGTAAGTCATCTCACATGAGCCTTACAAACATTCAACTGTTATATTTATTCTATCGGAACTCCCCCTATTACCGCCGGTCCCGTATTTCCGCCGTCTTGCGTGTATGTGTCACTTAATATCCATTTCTATACAAACCAAGACGGCGGATTCCTAAAGAAACGCAAGCACCCACACCATAGGTGTATCTAAATTAGCTATATACCAAAAATTTTACCGTGATTTGAAGAGCTGTAAACAGTGTTTTAACGCTGCGTGTACAAATCCGCTTGGAGCTCCAGTGGAATTTAATTTCATGACGAGGTCTAACCGTTCATGTGCCATTGAAATGGCGTAAATAGGGGACCCACCAGGCCAGCACTAACCTCTGAGCGTGGGAAACAAAATCGGATATTTCAGGCAGTAAAAGCCCCGGTAAGAACCAAACCAGATTTGGTTCAAATCTACACACTAATGGCTACTGAAAAATGTAAGGCTCATTTATCAAATGTTATTTTTAAGTATTAAAAAACATCATTGTTTCAGAATTTTCGAACGAAAGTGGTGGTAATTGGAGGCGTTACGATACATTTCTAATGATTGTGTCTTTCTCACTCAGTTCCTGCCAGCAAGGTCTGAGTGCCGCGGCCGGTCAGATGAGTGTGACCTTCCTGAATACTGCAGCGGCTCGTCTGCTGTCTGCCCGGCTGATATCTTTGTGCAGAACGGACATCTCTGCAGGAACAACCAATCATATTGCTACAATGGCAATTGCCAGCACCATGATGAACAGTGCAAGGCCTTGTTTGGTTCTCGTGAGTTACAGCTTCCCCACTATACTGTACACTGTGTATTTCATTCTCAAAATTTTCTCCCTTAACTTCTAAATACCCTCTTTAAAAAGTTGGTCTTGCACAATTTAATTTTTAACCTGCCTTGCAGCTGTCCGTAAATGTGTGTGTGTGTGTGTGTGTGTGTGTGTGTTGTTAACAGAGGCAAAGTCTGCTGCTGATATATGTTATCAGGTTGTGAACCGTGGTGGGAACTGCTGTGACAAAAAGAAGTGTAATGACAGGTAGGCCTGAATGATTTGGGGAAAATATCTCATTGGGATTTTATTGATAGATACAGTATATTGTATAAGTATATATACTCTTTTGATCCTGTGAGGGAAATTTGGTCTCTGCATTTATCCCAATCCGTGAATTAGTAAAACACACACAGCACACAGTGAACAGTGAGGTGAAGCAAACACTAATCCCAGCGCAGTGAGCTGCCTGCATCAACAGCGGCGCTCGGGGAGCAGTGAGGGGTTAGGTGCCTTTAGTTCTATGCAGTTTGTAATTTACATTTACCTTTCTTCATTTAGCAAAGGCTTTTATCCAAAGCGAATTACAAAAGGAAACTTACAAATGAGTATGTCAATCAAATTTATGTTTGTGCAAAGCTGTACGTGGTATATGGACACACACACACACACATACACACAAAATCCTGCTGCATTTATCAGCACCACTGTTTAAAAAGGCATGTGAACGGAGAAATCCTTGGTACTGTATATGAGGTAATATACAGAATAGATATGAAATTGTTGGACACCTGTATTGTGTAAGGTTATCTCTATGGCCTCGACTCCTGTTTCTTACCATCTTCACACATTTAACGACTCCTCAATATCTGTGTGTTTGCGTTTTCCCCAGCAGCAATGCTAAGTGTGGGAAGCTACAGTGTGACAATGTGAACTTGGGCACCATGGTTGAAACACAAGGACAGGCCATCATCTCAACCACCATCGATCAGAACAAGTGCTGGGGGGTGATCAGGCCTGATGTGCCTGATCTGGGCATGGTGAACGACGGAACAAAGTGTGGGGAGGAGAGGGTGAGTTGGCATTATATACAAACAGACAGACACACACACACACACACACACAATAGTTAGATGTAATCGAGAACATTCTTATTGAAACCACAGAAGTAATAAGAAAGTTGGGATTGTGTTATTTTCATTGTTTAACTAGCTAAATCCTTATTAGATCTGCATGTGTCACTGTGTGTCTTGTTCTCAGGTGTGCTTCAATAATGAATGCAGAGACGTATCGGAGCTCAAGTACGACTGTGAAATGGAGGACAAATGCCATGGCCATGGGGTAGGACAATAAATTCTCAATTCATCTCTCACCTCATCCATAAACATTTCGCTGTGTCCTCCTCTAGCATCCTTAAACATCAGATCTGTATAATATGTTCACAACACAGGTCTGTAACAGCAACAGGAACTGCCACTGTGATTACGGATGGGCTCCACCATTCTGTAAGGAGAAGGGCTATGGGGGCAGCATTGATAATGGCCCTGCGAGAAATGGTAGGATACAGCAGCATCCACATTTAATGACACACTGAATAGATATCATTTAGAATAGCCAAACCAGATTGCAAAGTCGGTTACTGAACATATTCCTTTAAACCTTACTACTGTACCTACCATGCATCTCTATCTCGTAGGCTCATGGACGATTCAATCGTCTATCGCTGACGACTAAGAGTCATCACGTTATGAACCCAACATTGTGATTTCCTGCCCTCTTTAGTTGAGATCTCAACCTATAATGTTCTAGAAAACACTAGGCATTGAGATGTAATATATTTTGGCCACTAAGACTAAGTTTTTTCTGAAAACGACAAACTTCTGTGAAAACCAAACTTGTAATCCTACTTCATTCACCCTGGCTCTCACCTTTCTCACTCTTCCCCCAGGCTCCGTACAGTAGTGACACACATGAGGCCTCAGTGACCACCACCTCCTCCTCCTCCTATATAGCACTCACCCTACCAAGGCAAAGGTGACTGCGGAAATATGGGTGTTGGACAGGCAGATGAGAACCGGCAGTTGTGTCTCAGTGAAAATGTCAAAGATTATGCAGAACGTTATACTATATTTAAACGTAATACATTTCTAGATGATGGGGGGGGGGGGGGGGGGGTCTATTTTCTATGGATTACAGGTGGAAAGATAGAATTGCATAACTGCTCACTTGTTGTCGGTTTGTGTTATCAAATGCAATTAAATAAAGATATTTTTCACCTTTACATGATGTAAGTTGTGAATGTAATGTGTTTAAGCAGCTGTAAAACTGTAATGGTATTCAACTGATTATTTCATCAATACTTGGGCACTACTATTTTTGTCTTCATTTTGTAAGTAGTTGCACGCTCTGATTCAGTGAGCTACATAGGGAAGGCCCCACCGGAGAAGTGAGCCAGAGCAGACGTGGGAGTTTGACAGTCACATTAATGTTGGTATTCAACTCCAAGTTACTGGCCCTGATTAGTCACTTCCCAAACACCAGGATCTGTCTTCGGTTTGGACACCTCCATTATACTGTCAAATATGGCATACAGTACACTACCAAATGTATAGTATTTGGTAAGGGCTGTAAAGGCAAACCGTTTCCTGACTTAATTAATGACTTAAAAGACAAGTTCGGTATTTTACACTTAAAGGAGAATTCCGGTGTGATATTGACCTAAAGTGTATTGAAACATGATACCGAGTGTGAACGTATGTCTCATAGCCCATCTCGGCTTGTCCCCTGCACTCCAAAATCTGGCGCTAGTTAGCCGATGCTACCAACAGCTTTTTCAAAAGTGGTGCTTCGGCATCGGGCTAGCCATGCAAATAAATCACTGTTTTACACCCATTTACGAGGCTCAATGTATCTCCACACTTAATTGGTAGACTTCCGAGGGCCCTGACATTTAAAACGAGACATTGAGAACTTTGAAAAAGCACTGGTAGTTTACTTACAAGACGATTTATACAGACAGTATCTTCACAAAGTTTAGCGTTTGCAGCCATCTTGAATTTAGTCACGATAAGTCGAGCAACGAGTAAGAATGAACAGGTATGATAAAGGATCAGATTCCAAAAGTAATTCATTGGAAATGCATGGATTCCAGTTGCTGCTACTGGTACTAATGTGATTAAAATAGTTAAATAAAAAATATTTCATTCATCAATCTTATTCAATGACCTAATGCCATCATAACATAGGCCTGGGCTCCAGGAAAGAACAGTTTATGTTTAACTTATCTAATTTTGTGTTGGTCATACTATAGAATATATTGCTTGTCTTTGTTGAATAAGACAGAAGATAAAGAGCTTAAAAATAATCGCATATCGCATCGCAATCGCAATATTGGTGAGAAAAATCGCAATTAGATTTATTTCCAAAATCGTTCACCCCTAAACAGACATTGGTTTTTGGCATAAGTAAGTGTAACAGTTCATTAATACAAGACAAAAAGGCCAGCATGTGTTATTCACAGTTCACAGAAAGGTTCCAGCCCCAATGAAGAGATCAAATAAAGAGGAATTAAGAAACATTTTAAAAACGGCTGAGATCAGCCCCGTTCAATGCAATCAGTAAAGAATCTGGGAGTGTCTTCACAGGCTCAGTGAGACAGAGGTTACTGTCATGCTGGTGACAGTACATGCACAACTGGTGCATGTAATTTTGTATGTTCCCAGTCCACCTTGCTAAAATTGCTTAGATACACTTAGACTGAGAACAATAGTGCTACAGACAGCAGGTGGCAGTGCATAATGAAACTGGGTAAACTCCATAAAAGAGGACCGAGTCATCCAGATAATGGGAAAATGGGAGACAGAGTGGCGAATGCAGGTGATTAGATTAGATTCAACTTTATTGTCATTGTGCAGAGTCCAAGTACAGAGACAACTAAATGCAGTTTGTGTCTAACCAGAAGTGCAAAAAAGCAGAAAAGTGCAATGTGATATACAAAGTAGTTGGTGCAAAGACAGACAAAAGATATAGTGCAGTGTAGACAGTAGTGTACAGTTGTTTTCAGAAGGTGGTTTAGAGTAGTATAAATTAAATATAAGTATATGCAGTGTATTAGCAGTAACCTTAGAAGAGCAGAATAAATATGGCCATGTAATATGAACAACATGTACAGATACAGTATGTGCAATGTAGTGGCAGTACCATTATAGTAGTAGTAAGAAAAATATTAGATATATGGAGTGTATTATGCAGTGAATATATTACAGACAAACTGAATAAATATGGATATTTAGTATAAACCATATAAACATATGTACAGTATGTACAGCTATGTGCAGTGTGGTAACAGTACCAGTGTAGTGCAGAAACAGTAACATTATAATAGTATTAAGAATAAGTGTATGTGCAGGATGAAGAGCAGTAGAATATGGCTATGGATAAGTTTGTAAATAAATAGACACTATGGATGGGATAGGGTAGTGCAGTTGTGAGGGGGTGGGGTGGGGGATGTCCGTCTCCTTGTTGTCCCTGTCAAGGCTGCCATGGTCGTATAGTATACAGTATAAGTATATACTCTACGACCATGGCAGCCTTGAGTCACCATGGTCGTGGACACCTCAACAAGCACAGACAAGGAGGCATCAGGCGGGGGCGGGGGGTGATGGGGGCTTAAGTTCGTTGGATGTCACCGGGATGCAGAGCTAGAGTTTAGTAGGGTGACAGCCGCAGGAAAGAAGCTTCCTCTGAACCTGCTGGTTCAGGTGCGGAGAGACCTGTAAAGCCTCCCTGAGGAGAGTGGGGTGAACAGTCTATGGTTGGGGTGAGAACAGTCTTTGATGATGCTGAGCACCTTACGCAAGCATTGCTTGCCCTGGATGGCCTCGATGGAGGGGAGTGAGGAACCGGTGATGCGTTTTCACCACCCTCTGCAGTGCTTTCCGGTCATGGGCAGAGCAGTTGCCATACCAAAAAGGTGATGAAGGTGGAGCTCATAAATAAAATATTTAGTCACATTGTAGCAGATGCCCTGCAGTACTACAATCTAAAGCTGCACCTTCCTCAGTTCCGGGGGTGTGAGGAGACCGTTCAGTTCATTCTTGGTAGTCCTTGAGCAAGGCAGTTCTGGGGGGATATAAAATAAATAAATGAATGAAAAGGGATTTGAGATGCATCTTATTTTTGTTAGGGTGAATTACATGTAAATAATACAGTGTTGGGCAAGCTACTTGGAAATTGTAGTTAGGTAAACTATCAGTTACTCTGCCATGAATAAAACTCCACTACACAAAACTACCACCCCAGTCAAATGTAGCAAGCTTAGTAACACACAGCAGTAGGCTAGTTCACTACATAGGAAGCTACTTTAAATTGTGATAATTTCACATGACAAGAAAAATGTAGCTTGTTTGGCCAAGCTACTTAATATAAAGAAGTTAAGCTATTGAAAAGTTACTTTATTCAGGAAATAGTGAAGCTACCACCAACACACCTATTACTAGCTAGGCTACAAGTAGCAACTGCCCAATAATAGGCTACAGTCTGTACCACTTGTGTAAAATTCACCGGCCAAGTAATATTTGATTCATTTCTACAATAGCATTCTTGTGTCAGTTGTAATGTAAGTCAGTGTTATGGAATATGACTTAAAGTCTCAGTCCATAGCCAGGTGAGCACCTGAACACCTAGTAAGTAGCCTAGCTAGCTGGCTACGATTTACATACAGTAATAACAAAGATCCTTGCTCTTTTTCAACTCTCTGGTAATATTGCATTCACAAAATACAACCAATAGTACGATAATGTTAAATCTTACTTGTGAAAAGCAATCCCCCGAGCCCAGTTTGCGATGGTCCACCGATTTGAGCAGGAATATGCTGCACATTGCTCTGGCATCTTGTTTCTTCTGCTGCAACTATAGCGGCTGCATTTCCTGTTTCCAGCAGCCAATGCTGTGTCTAGTCTGGCCATAGACAGTAAAAGACTCTGGCATTGCAGCAAATCACCCAGTCGTAATTTTTTTACTTCTGACGTCAGACGCAAAGTTTTTGCGCGTGGCACACGTAAAAATATGACGTCTGACGCACAGACGTCTATTTTTTACTCCTGAAGAAGTAAAAAATCTACACGTGGAGGCGTTATTTTGACAGACGTTATGTCCTGAACGGCTTGCCATACTATGGCCAGCTCTGCGTCAGACTTGATATTCTTCGTTTGACGAAGACGTCACCATCTCAGGAAGCTCCTCCGATGTCCACTTAATTTGTTTCTTGTTTTAATTTTGGAAATTTGCCTGCCTCTCGTAGGCGTTCATGACTACAACTGACAGCAAGTTGACTGTTGGCCTTTGCTAATTTGGCAACACAAATAGGAGGACACGCCAGCCCATTATTAACACACTATTCTAGAATTAATCGTTCAAAACATAAACGAAAATTCCAAGAGATTCCGCCCCGTAACTCATTTTTTTTCATGGGTTTTACGGGTTATAGTAATGTTGTCAATTAAGCCATTACTTCAATTCATCGTGTTTCCTTACTCTCTGACAACATATGGTGATCATTTTTGGAATGGTTACAGTTCATTTTCTATTATTTCCTACATACTGGTCCTTTAAAACTAGCTGAATAAAATAAAAGCTCATTTCACCAGAGTAAATGTTAGAGAAGGACACAAAAGGTATTGCTGAGTGAAAGATCAATTGAAACCCACATCAAACTACAACATAGTTGATCTGGTAAGTTCCAATGATTTGGTTGATACTGTACATTCAGAATTTAAAATCAATGTATAAACCTCATTTTATAGTTGGGAAATAATGGGTATTTCTAAATTGTACTATAATTTTACATTAGATCATTTACTTTGCCAATGAAATCTATTGAAAATTTGAATTTTTTATCTCAATGGGTAAATACTCCTTTCATCCATTCTATGTTATCTTTACCCATACACAATTATACACATGATGACAATGATTGTACTTATCATGAACAAAACCCACAATTTACTTAAAAACTGACCAATTTTCAAAAATGTAAACAAATTTTATTCACAGCATTATAAAATAAACATACAGAAAAAAATGAAGTGATAAGAACCACAGTCGTTTGTGTGAGTGGGTTGTGTTCCCCAATCAGAATATGATGTCCTGCGTTATCTTTAACATAGTCTTTTTACTGAAAACTGCTGGTGCCGGACTCCTTTATATACCCGCAACAGCATTTCTGTAGACAGACACCTTTGTCTTGCCTAGTACCAGAGAATGTCTAATAAAGGGGGAGAACCGCCACTCTCGGGAAACTTCCGGTTTCTGAACTGGTTGCAGTTCCTTTTCTGGTTCCACATGAGGGCGCTTACGAATAAGTGCAGAATTAATGGAGGTCTATGGAGCTGTACCCCTCAAATCCACTTTTCTCGGGATATAATTTTTTTGCCCAGAAATTTGAATGTTGCATCTTGAAAAGAGGGGACAGAGAAAATACACACCACTGAGTATTATATTTTTTGAGTCACTTATTTGTTCTAAAAAGCCTTTCAAATGCGTCAATGACGTCATTCATTAGCAGAAAGCTAGTGTGTTGTGGGTAACAACGACCCAACCTGTAAGAAATCGAAAGAACGTAAGTACTCGTTCATTCAACTTTTGACCTATAATCCATAGTGAGCTTGCAGAAACCACAATCAAATCTTCGATTTTTCAACGACAACCAGGTGAAAGACAATTTTAGCCGTCTAGCTCCATAGACCCCCATTGTTTTTGCACTTATTCGTGATCACCCCTAGCGGAACTGCAACAGATTGCAGGTACAATGGAGTTAATTGGGAGTGATCCGGGTCTCCGTTAACAGGCTCTACTAGTACTATACACAAGGAGGAGGAAGAGGAGGAGGAAGTCGCTGAGGCCTCATGTGTGTCGCTACAGTATGGGGTCTAAGTGGAGAGAGAGAGAACGGGTAAAAGCCAAGTGAATTATTAGATAAAACCAACATTCAAGGTATGGTTGGAGATTGTTTACTGACAAATGACCAAACAAAAAGCATGCTCTGTCATGTTTGTTATTGGAGATTTGTAATGAGCCCCTTATAAAACCTGGATATAGCAACAGAATGTGAACAAACAACCGTTTTGATACAATATATGAATCTGGTCACTTCAGATGTTTTTTTTTTTGTTTGTTTTTTTTTTAAACCTGAAATATACATTACATTTAGATTTAGCAGACGCTTCTATCCCAAGCGACTTACATAGGCTATGTCCCCGGAGCAACTAGGTGCCTTGCTCAAGGGCAGAACAGTGGAAGCCAGGGAATTGAACCCACAACTTTCTGGCTACCGCATGCAAGCTCAGCTCCTTTACCACTGGGCTACCTCACCCGTCCCACCACACTCTCTCTAAATGTACTGTTTAGTTAAGGCAATGTTAAAAAAGCTTTTCTCAACATTTTGAGTTCCTGTCCGTAACACAGAAGTTTTATCTCTCCATCAGATGACCACATGCCACCAAAATGCATCAGAAGCTGATACCAAAATGAATTGCTTGTTGCTTTAAGCCATAGATATCTGAGCATCACCCTCACTTGTATTGGGATTGCGGGTTCGAAGGTCCATAAGAAGGCACAAAGGCCAGCATTGAAGTCTGAACAACCTGCAAAACACAAAAAGCAAATCTGAGCTCCCTGATTTTTTTTAGTGCTTCAACTATTATAACCGCCACATTATCAGCATAGATTACTCTTTTATTTTCCTGTGTTAAAGATGAATTAGGATGATTGAGCCATTTCAGTGTGATCTGTTGAATCTAATCACACTCTTCAGGAAGGTGAATCTACAGCAATCTTCTACCTTTAGAAATAAAGAACAAAAATGCTCTCTTCTGTCCAGAAGATGTATGAGTATTTAATGTAAATAATCAGAAAAAAAGCAAAATGAAATTGCAGTCTTTGTTAATTTTCATAAAACACAATCACAACTGTTTTCTCACCATGTCTATGCAGTGTGAGTGAGTGTGAGTGTGTGTGTGTGTGTGTGTGTGTTCTGACTCACTCCATCTGTAGTAGGGTTTCCTGCCTGAGAGGCTGAGTTTTGATTGTTGGTCTGCTGTCTACATTCAGTCCTAGAGGAAAAAGAGTAAGAGTCTCCTTTTCAGGTGTCCTTTCAAGTGTCCACTTCAGCATGAAATCAGTTCTTCAAACTTCTGAAGCTAAAATCAAATGAATTTGATTACATCTATCATGTTACATCAGAGCCTTAGAGATAGATCTCTTTCTAGGGCTCTGGGTTACATGAAGTACACATACTTTATTGTGAGGTAATTTCCTGTCCTGCCTCCAACCCCATAAACTCCCATCCCTCAGTCACTCGCACCTGTTCCTGCAGAAGTGCTGCTGCAGCTGGTTCCAACCAATAAACACAGTCATACCCAGCAGGAGCAGAGGAAGAACTAGGAAGAAATATATCAGCAAACCAACCCTGGTGGCCTTGTCTTTCTCTAAAGGGGTAAGACAGAGAGGAATGGAGAGAGAGCATTCTAAATTAATGTTTTGTATATCATTAAACATGGATACTGTAGGATGCCTCAGTCTCAGGCTACCGTTCCATGTAGGGCCGCTATCGAGGCTGCCTCCATAGCCTTCTTCCTTACAGAAAGGGGGAGCCCATCCGTAATCACAGTGGCAGTTTTTATTGTTGTTACAGACCTGTAATGTGAACATATACAGATCCGTGTTTACTGTCTCAGAGTCATATTTATTGCAGACTGGTATTTTTTCTTTCAGTTTAGTCAGAGGGAAAAACACTAAAAAACACTGACAAATACTAAAGCCCAGAAGAAGACAGATAGATGTGGCAAGCTGGATGAACTGTGCGGGGCAGTGAGAGTGCTGAAGTACAATCTTACCCCGTGGCCATGGCATTTGTCCTTCATGTCACAGTCAAATTGGAGCTCTGACACATCCTTGCATTTATTATTCAAGCACACCTGGAGACAAAGACAAGCACAGAAGAGCACATTCGGGTCATTTTAATAATAAAAACATATCTGTGCATGTAACATTATTTATTTATCTATTATTTCTCTCTAGTTGTCATCACTACTGGTGTGGTTTTGCTGTGTTCTTCATGGTGATACCTGTGTGTGTGTGTGCGCGTGCGTGTGAACACTGAGTGGCTTTCCTGAGGCTTTCCTCTTTCCTTGTAATGCCAACTCACCTTGTCTTCTCCACATTTTGTTCCGTCGTTAACCATTCCTGGATCCAACACATCAGGCCCCATCATGAAGTCCACCCCCCAGCACTTGTTTTTACCAATGGTGGTTGATATGATGGAGGGCTCAGTGTCAAACACGGTGTCCGAATGAACATTTTCACACTGCAGCTTCCCACACTTGGCATCCCTGCAGGGATACAATGTGCACAAATATATATATACTATATACTGCTCAAACAAATTAAGGAAACACTTCAATCATACACTGGATCGGCACTCTGACACTGTTTGGTTCTGAGCACAAGTAAAACTTTTGAAGCGAGTGTTTTATTTTGCAAGAACTGTCAGACATTCTGTGAATGTAGTTTGAGAATGGATATATATAATTATACCACAGTCATTTCTTCTCCTGTCATGTTTACCCTGATATATATATATCTGTGTGTGTGTGTGTGTGTGTGTCCCTGTGGGCACTTGGACCCGTACGTGCACCATAGCGCCCCCTCACAGATATACATTTGATTGTCATAGTAAACTAGCCTCTAGCTTCTATGTTGTTTGTATGTTATTGTTTGTGTGCTGTCTGAAGATGTCAGGGATGGATTACTGCACAGGCCTACCGGGCCCAGGCCCATGGGCCCAAGGGGTCAGGGGGCCCTGAAGCCCAAGCCTTTGCATGTAATCATTGCCTCAATATCAACAAATCAGGATGTAGGCTATGAATCTGATTGAATTTAGTATTGGCCATCCCCAAAATGCACCAGAATACAGGAAATCGCATCAAACAAATTAAAAAAATTCTGGGGGAGGACCCCCAACCCCCCCCTCCCACATATACGACAATAAGTGGGGGGCCCGAAAGTTCATAATCCGCCCATGGAAGATGTGTATCTAACCTGGCACTGCACCCCCGGTTGCCACCACAGTTTCCAAAGCGGTCCCCCTTAGAGTTCACAAATTCATAGCACACATCTGCTGCAGACCTTGCCTCTGTCAAAAAAAAAACTTGGGTCAGAACTTTTGAACACATAATGCTACTGAAAATAGGAAAATATATTGAAACGCAGTTTGAAATGTAAAGAGCAAAGATATTCAGCACATAAAACAGGTACTGTGCATAGAGATACCATATCTGTTAAAGCCCTGTTAAGATTTAGGAATGAAGAGTTAAACTGAAGAAAAACTAAATAGAAGCTGGAACTCACTGGAACCAAATAAGGTCTTGCATTGGGTGTCATGGTGTTGGCAATCGCCATTGTAGCAATATGATTGGTTGTTCCTGCAGACATGCCCGTTCTGCACAAAGACATCAGCCGGGCAGAAAGGAGACGAGCCGCTGCAGTATTCAGGAAGGTCACACTCATCTGACCGGCTGCGGCACTCATAACCACCTGGCAGGAACTGAGAGTGAAAGACACAATCATTAGTAATGTAGATCAAATATAATAGTTGAATTTTTTGTGAGATGACTTACTTTACAGTTCCTGCAGCATTCCCCATCGGTACACTGAGCCCAGGACTTCAGCTTACAGGTGTTTGGCTCACAGCACAGGTCCTTCTTGCACTCCTGAGGAGAGGAACAGTAGTTTTACAGTAGAGAAACACTTAACACATGCATGAGCACATGCATGCTTAAAACACACACACACACACACACACATACACACACACACACACACACACACCTCCTCCGAGCCACAGTCACATTCCTCCCCTGGGTCCAGCAGCTTGTTGCCGCAGTAGGGCTTGCGGTAGGCCTTGTGTGGCTGTGGCATGTTGAGGAGACAGTTATGGTGGCCCATTTTCAGCATCAACTTCTCAAAGCTATCAGCACTGCAGTCGCTGAAAACACTGCAGAGGAGGAAAAGGAGCAAAGACCCAGGGAAAAAGGGAAAGATGGAAGTGGGAGACCAGGAGAGAAAGTGAAGAGATCATTTAATGGATGTGTGTATTCGGTCATTTTTTTTCCTTACAGAATTATACTGTATTATCGGTTTCAGAAACAGTGTTCTGAACACTTTCCACACATTATCATTCAGAGACTAACACACAAATGCTATAAAAAAATTCAACAATCACTCACATATCAACACATGAGTCTCCACATGTGCCTTTGGCGCCCATTCTGCATTGTTTGGCTGGGCAGTGGCAGCCTGGACGATCATGACCCATACCCAGGTTGTGGCCTAGTTCATGGGACATAATGGATGAGAGGTAGCCCACGCTCCCATACTGCGGAAGGAACAAAGACAACCTGATTAGTGACCTAACATGATGTCATGTACAAATTGTTTTGGAAAGACAGAGGTGCATTTTGCTGTAATGTAGCTTATGTGAAGAACTACTGAATTACAATGTTTATTGCAGCACTCAACTGACTGCAGACAGTGGAAACGTAGGCCAGCCCAGCGATACTTCCAAAATGTTGTTTCCTGGAAGAGACGAGTGGAGGTAGATAAGAAAGTGATGCAGGTGGGAAAGAGGGAGACAAATCCACACGATTTAAGTCATCGGAACTATACTGCATTGTTTTTTGACGAACAAAATGAGTGTTATTAATTTGGATATAAACTAAAAACGAAATAAAAAGCCCAACATTTCAATGACTGCAAACAGGTACAAACTCATACAAACAGACACACACACATACGCAACAAAATGGCCAGCGTCATGGCGATGGCGGGGCAGCAGATTCTGTGCCCTCCACTCCCTGAAGCGCGACAGCACGCCCCCAGCATTTCTGTCCACAGTGATGAGGTTCCCTGCCGTCCAGATCTCCAACCCCACCAGCACCACACGGATGTTCAACGGCGCATACATCTGCAGGGGAGGAGAAGGGGATGGAGAGAGGTCAGGAGAAAGGATGGAGACAGTGAGATGGAGAGGAGAAACAGGAAATGTTTCAGAGGAGAAAGGGATGGAGAGAGGTCAGGAGGAAGGAGAGAGGTCAGGAGGAAGGATAGAGAGAGGCCAGGAGAAAGGATGGAGACGGTGGCTGTGTCTCCTATTTGCACACTTCAAATACTAAGTTATTAGTATATAGTACAGATATTGGGACAGTACTAACCATCGAAAAGTGGGCACAACGCAAGTAAGTGCTCAGTGGACACTAGCAGTGTACTGACTGAAGTATGGGGTTTGAGACACAACCGGTGAGGTGAAGAGGAGAAACAGGAAGTGTTTCAGAGGAGAAAGATCGGTAGTGAAACAGAAGAGCAGGGAGAAGAGGTGGGAGAATATGTAGCGAATATTGATGAAGTGAATAAAAAAGTGAATAATGATAATAATGACAGAACGAGGAGAATTGACAGAGAAATCGACTTCACAGAAGAATACACTGTCACAGTCATAAAATATGTAGACAGACCAGAGATGTAAAAGTCCAGCTTCAGAGAGTAAAAGTCCTGCCATGTATTGGTTCTACCTGTGCACTTAACACAAGTGATTTCACTAATTACCTGATCTATCTGGCTTAAGAGCTGTGCTAATTAGAATCAGCTGATTAAGTGAATGGTTGGAACAAAAATGTGGCAGGACTTTTACTTTCTGAAGCCGGACTTTTACAGTACAGTATGTCACTTCAAGACTTACACTGTCTAGGCGATTTGCAACCTGTATCATCTGGTCTTGAACCCGGGTTTCATTATCCATTACTTTGAACTGTTGGTGAGAAAAGTGGGAGAAAAGAGAGGAGAGGAGAGCAAGAAGGGTGTGAGGAAACCACATTGCACCTGCCTGACACTGATTTCATATCACATTCTCTTTACTGATTCATATGAAGAACTATAATGAAGTGAGAGGCTCAAGGGTCGGTGTAAATCGTAGAAAAAGCAGAGTGCAGGGAAGGCACGTCCAACAATTTGTACGGGTGCTCGATCAAAACTTAACTGAAGATGAGATTCAAAAGAAAAATCTGTACACTGTTACATGGTCCCAGAAACTTTAATTTGAAGTGTGGAGATCTTTCTTTTGATTTGGTTTAAGTGAGAAGCTCAAGGGTCGGTGTGAATCTTACTCACTCCATTGTAATCCACCACTATAATCAGCTCCACGTAGTGAGTCTGCTGCATAATAGCTCGCCTCCTCTGGTGAAAAACACAAACACATGTATATACATGTACAAAAGAATGCCGCCATATAAGCAGACACATGCACAGACAGACACACTTACTCTGAGTAAATGACTGACAGAATCCCCAGACATACCACTGTGAGAGTGGCCAATGTTCTGGGCTTTGGAGGAGATGTCACTGTCGCTAGGGTGATGGGTGTGGGGGGTTCCACAGGTGACAGGTTCCGTCTCCTCATCCTCCAAGCGGTACACCACATGCTCAAAGCCAGATGAGCCCTCCAGAGGCTCAATCCCCAATGTAGTGTTCCCTACCATCAAAAACCCACTGACGACATATACATAAATAAAGACAATTATGTACTGTTGATGAGCTTTTGAGGACACTTATGAAGATAATTTTTTATGTTAAAAAAGTTCCTTTTGAACACGGAGTTATATAAGTCCGTTTTTAATGTATAAAGACAAAATGCTGAGAGGCACTATACTTCATAGAACAACCCAGGAAGTTAGAGGGATTGTACCTGAGCCCAGAACAGAGGCTGACAGATGCAGATGAAAACTCAACATCCTCCACATAGCCTCTGTAGTGACAGTGATTCTGCAAAGGATTGAAGGGTAAACATTAATTAAATGAAGGGAAAATGAGTACCCTAATTTCCCAACTATTAGCCGGGCTTTTACATTGATTTAGCAAAGTTTCTTCAGCTATGAGGTTAATACACGGGGGCAGTTAATATGGTATTAATATGGTTTTGTTTCTTTTAACTTGCATAAAACACTGTCCTGCGGCTTATATACAATGCAGCTAATACACAGGAAATTACTGTATTCATTTACATCATACAACATCAGGCATGCATATGTTTTCAGTTCACAAATGAGAATTGCTGTGGATGTGGATGACTGATGTGCTCTCCATTAGGGGTCGTTCCTTTAAAAAAAAAATGGAAATTATGTCGAAATTATGTCAGTAAATGTGTTATCTAGCTCTGATGCAGTGTGTTCCTGACAGCTCTGCCCCCATGTATTTGTCATCATCTACTCTGTGTTTTGGGGAAATGCTTTTTTAAGTTATAGTTCCTGTTTTCATGACTTTTTCATGAAGCATGTGATTTTGCGGTCAATGTTTGGCTGATGATTATAGCACTGTTCAAGTGCTGTTAAAAACTAGAATAGATGTTGTGAAGCTTATCTTAGCTTAGTTTAAGTAAATAAAAACAGCTTGCTATGTGTATGTGTGTATGTGTCTGTGTGTCTAGTCAATCTTTGTGTATGTGTGGATGTAATATGAATGTCTATGTGAATCTTTATGTATGTGTGTGTGAATATGTGTGTCTATGTGAATCTCTGTGTGTGAATGTGATTCTTACCTGCATGTCAGGTCTCTCAGTGATGAGTGAGCCATCTTTACCATATGTGTAAACAGTGAAATTCCAGGGAAGTAGGACACTATGAACAAAACACATGAACATGAAGACGTCAACAATGTGATTTCATTATATAAATATTAATATTGATGTCTTGTGTGTGTACTATGTGTGCACATTGTGATGAACAAACACAGTGCAGGCTAGACAAACTAACACAGAGAGAGTGAGACAGAGAAACATCTTACTCAAGAACATGCCAGAAAAGATACCCTATCTCAGCATCAACCACAATTTTGCATCAGCACATAGACACTTGGAGTGTAGGAGTGGTCTTTCCTTGATAATGCTGTTGTTAATGTTTCACAATCTGTTCCTAATATAATTTCATAGAAAAGCTGGCGTAACATTCTAGGGTGTTACGGTGGCGTAACACCCTAGCGGCAGCACATTTTAATGTGGGTCTGGCTCGTCAGGCTAGGCGTAACAGCTACTGATGTCAGAGACAGAATGAAGACATAGTTCCAGTCATGCAATTATAACTTCAGTTCAACCAGGGAAGCTCAAGGAATTTCTGTTTAATGCTATGCTGATGCATGATGCCAATCTCTCATACACTTTCAGTTAATGTGAATTATGAAGTTTTATTTTGGTTTAAATGTGTGCCTTTATGGAATCAAAACAAGAAAACAAACAAAAATTATTATAAAATTATTAGACTTTCTCAAGCCACTTGTTCTGCCACTTCATACCTTGGTGAAGTAAAACTTTAACAAAACCCTCTCTGATCTATTTATGTATCCTTCAAATAGGTTCTGTTTCTGAGTCTTTTCTGAAAGCAGTCACTGGGATAGCAAAATTGGTTCACAAGTTCATGTTGCTTACACTTGCATGCAACAAAAGCCAAAAGAGAAGTTTTTTTCAGGTTGTCTGAATGGTTACTAGTGAGGTCCAAGAATATGCATGCAAGAATGTATCGGGATATATCACAGCTCAGCGACAGGTGTGTGTAAGTATGCTGTACAAAATAACAACAAGGCACAAAACGGACAAGCGGGAACTGGCTATCGATCAGAGAAACATATAATTCATATTCACACTTATAATTCATATTCACACTAAACATATAATTCATATTCACACTTATAATTCATATTCACACTAAACATATAATTCATATTCACACTTACTTGTTCCTCTCCAGAATAACAACATGCTCCTTGCCCTGGGCTTGGATGGTGTAAGTCACCTTAGGCAGACAAAAAGGGCTCTGGTCAATTGTTAAGTCGCTTTGGACAAAAGTGTCTGTTAACTAACCATAACCACAAACCACTCGCTCACATGAAGGATGAGACTAGAAATTAACTCAAGCCGTCAGGGTGCAGAGAACTTGGTCTATGTAATAAATCTAACTTGAGTTCATATTACATCAACAAATGTAAGTGATCAACATGACATACCACCTGTATGCATGTCAGTGAGGGCATATTAACACAACAGTTGAGATGGATGATGATTCTTTATTTGAAATTTACCTCCCCTGTGTCTTGGTTATCCAGGTCTCTCCTCTGTCGTGCTATGCGTTTTGGTACGGTCACCTCATAAGCAGAGAAGCGAGAAGTTTGCTGGAAGGCTGACCCTACACATGGAATTGTGACAGAGGATTATTGACTTCATGACAGTAAAATGTGAGTGGGCCTACAGTCACACAACATTTACACACCCTTGCTAAACTTGACTAAAAAGAAGAATAAAAAGTCCTCTTTTGTAAATTGATCGTCATGCTTAAATTAAAAAAAAAATCCAACCTTTAAGGACACCAATTTTCTTTGTGAATGAATAATGCATTGTAACTAAATAAATGTTCTTCCTTAAAATACAGGAGGCATAAGTATACATCACAAAATTAAATCCACAAGCACCGTTCCACTGCCTTCTCCCATTTCAGTGATAGGCTAGGCTACTATAGGCGTAATTAATTTACAGACTCCCTAGATTAAAGAAACCATATCCACGCTGTTTTGTTGAGGGAAAACTATGAGCAAATGTTCTCACACTAAGCTAGGCCTACCACGTAGAGGTTTAAACCAGCTGAATTGATCTCACAGTAAAACTAAACATAACTGTTGTTATAAACATTATAGTGGGTTTTATTTGATTTAATTTAATTGTGAAGATATAGCCTAGGCCTACTTAATTATACTGCAATTGTCATTTAGTAAAACAATTAGCCTATGTTTCATTTGAATGTTATTACAGTAAGACTAGGCTATAACAATATTCACTTTACTTACCATTATTGCAGTTGACAAGGTCAAAGATTAAAGCAATGCTGAAGATCTTGTAGCACCAAACAGAT
>NC_063193.1:16843160-16864995 GCF_017589495.1 Alosa alosa | reverse complement strand
GGAGAGCTCCAGCAGTGGGAGGAATGTGTTCCCCCTGTCTGTTCATGTAGGACACCACTTGAGTTGTCTGTTCTGACCAAAACATGATGGCCCTGCAGGGCTGGGAGGAAATGTTTGAGGGCCAAAAGCACTGTCAACAGTTCCAGGTGATTGATATGGAGTCTGCTCTGACTCAGAGACCACTCCCCCCACACTGTCTTGTCCTCCCATATAGCTCCCCATCCCCTGAGGGAAGCATCTGTGGTGATCACCTTGCGGAAAAGAATTCTGCCGATTGGCGCCCCCTGGTGCAGTAATTGCTGCTGTGTCCACGGCGCTAGTGCTGTCTGACACAATGCATCCACAGTCAATCTCTTGTGCAGATGACGTGACGTATTCAGACGGTGGGACAACACCCACTGCTGAAACGCTCTCATGTGTAACAATCCTAGGGGGATGACTGCTATCATTGAGGCCATTAAGCCCAAGAGTCTGAGAAACGTTTGAAAACGAATTCTGTGTCCCAATCGAAACTGAGCCAAGCACTCGCGGAAGGCCTCCCTTCTGTGGGCAGCTAGAAACGCCCGCCCGACAGTGAGCATATCTCGAGACCCAGGAATTATTTTTTCTGGCGAGGAGTCAGAGAAATCTTCTCGTAATTCACTGAAAACCCCAAAGTCTGAATGTGTGACAGCACCATGGCTGTATGTGTGGCTGCCAGCTGTTCCGAATGAGCAACTATGGCCATATCATCTAGATAGGCTAGAATTTGTATGCCTTGAGCCCGTAAATGGGCGAGGGCTGCTTCTAGCACTTTCGTGAAGACTCTGGGCAAGAGGGCTAGCCTATACGGGAGTACTAGGTATTCGTAGGCTGTGCCCTGGAACGCAAATCTGAGAAACTTTCTGTGAGCTGCGTGAACAGTCACATGTTGAAATGCGTCGGTCAGGTCTATCGATGTAAACCATTGCCCCGGCTTCACCGAGTTCAGCAGTTGGCGTACTGTTAACATTCGAAATTTGTACACCCTCAAATGCTTGTTTAGCGACCTGAGATCTAATATTGGGCGCAAACTTCCGCTGCGTTTCGGAATGACAAAATAGCGACTGTACCATCCACATTGTGCTTGAGCCTGTGGGACTACACATATCGCTTTCTTTAACAGCAGCGAATTCAATTCCTTTCTCATTACGTCTGCACTTTCCCCTGTCAACGTTGTCTGAATGACTGACGTGAATCGAGGGGGGGCGGCGACGGAATTGTAGGCGATAGCCCAACGAGAGTGTGGATTCGACCCATGGCGAGATTGCACATGCGCGCCAGTGAGCCAAGTGAAGAGTAAGACGACCTACAGGTAGCAAACTCTGTGAGGCACTCCTGCCCTCTTGTGAACAGAGAGGGGGGCAAACACTGATCGGTTCGCTTTCGTTTTGATTTGCTTGAACAAACACAACTGCATCTTTTATTCGAGGCAGTGTTGCACAAACAGACACACACATCTTTATTTCGCCCCAAACATTGGGTTGGGAACATAAGTGATGTAGGAGGGTGGGAGTGCTTGGGAGACTGTGTGAGGGACGAACGAGTCCTCTTTGGACTGGGGACCTGAGAAATATTTTCGTGACACCTCTTCAGTGGCACTGATAGAAAGGCTGCGTTGTCTCCCGAAATCGACAGCCCTTCTGAGGTTGAAGCCGCTAGGACGATATCGGCTTCCTCCTCCTCGTCGCGGTGTCCCTCTGCGGGACGGGCACGGGAGGTTTTGGCCAGGCTGGCTGACGCGGCGCCGCAGCTACCGGCTGTCTCGGAGGCGCAGGCGAAGCGGAGGCGGCCCTCTTTGCGGTTTGCCCCTCGGTGGCCCTTTGGGTCTGGCATCTCTTCGCGGCAGTGCGCTCCTCAAAGCCTCTGCCTGCCTCTTTCAAAGCTCAAAGGAAGCTTGAATAGATTCCAGCGACTGCCCAAACAGGCCTTTAGGGGAGATGGGCTCGTAGCCTGGTACGTCTGCAGCAACGATACGGAGGACATAGCGTGTGCCGTCGTCGCTTGGCCCGATAGCTCTTCTCCAGCTGCGCGTGAGAGAAGCGGCAGTGTTTTGAGGGAAGAGACGTCGGACCCACAACCCCATGGTTGTGAGATGGGGCTAGGTAGGCAGCTAAGGAGGGCTCCATTGGCGGGGGAGTGAGGAGACCCGCCTTGTTGGCTCCTGCGTGCTCCAGAAACTGTGCGAATCCTGGCACTGAAGTGCGTGTAGACAGTGGCTTGCTCCAAGAGGACGTCAACTCCGTGACGAAATCCGGGAAGAGGGGAAGGCATTGCCGCACCACTGTCGGAGCCTGGGGCAAGAAGAAACCGGCGAACCTGGTAGGTCTCTGTGCTGGGGGGGCGGGCGGCCACTCTACTTCCAGCTTCCGAGCTGCGCGACGATACAGTGCGAAAAAGGAATTATCCACTTCGCCCTCATTGTTTGCCGGAGGAGACCCTTGGGCGCCTGGCAGATCAGAATGCTCGTCATCGGACAGACCGTGCTCGTCCAGGCCCAAGTCCAGGACATAGCCATCGTCGTCAGTCCTGGGGGGCTCGCGTTGCTGGACAGGAGAACGAGCTAGCTCCATCTCGCTCAGCTCCTCCATCTGATCCGCCCAGCTCGCGGCAGCACCTGAGGTTCCAACTCATCTTCAGGACCGCGCTCAGCAGCCTGGGAGAGGAGTGGGTCCTGCGCGGCAGTAGCCTGTCCTAGAATCTTCTCGACAAATTTCACACGCCGTTTGAGTGTGGCACGTCTGAGCTGGCGGCAAAACGCACAGGCATCAGGATGCGTCAAAGCTCTACAGGCATGGACTATTCCCAAGCAGACCGGACAGGCTTCATGGTAGTTTTCTCATGAAGAGAAAAACCGCAACCCTGGGGACAGGGTCTCACTTGTGGTGGTGAGGTCGAAGTTGGAGTTCGTGAGCTCATGGCGAGACACATGCACGATTCGAACCTCGCAATTAGTATAATGTTATTATTGTATAATATGGAAACTATGTAGAATTATGCTCCATGTATAATTGTGATCTATGCATAAGGGATGATTATCCTTGTATAGAGGAAATGACCCTGTTATATTGGTATCTACCAATTATGGTGATGGATGGCTTTATTTAAAGCGAGGGATTTTTGCTCTCAGTGTGGGAGTCTGGAGAGTATCAGCTTGCTGAGAGGTTGGATACAGAGTATTGGTGAATTTGCGACTTGTGCTTGAATTGAGCTTGAATTGAGAAACAGGTTGGTTGATTTTTTGTTTATTTTTTGGAAAAGCATTTTTTGTTGGCATTGTGCCGGAACATGTTTTTTATAGCACTGTAAATAAATCTGCACTTTTCACCACAATCCACTGCTGTTTGCTGTGTCTTCACCCCATCACCGCCCAACCTCAGTGTGTCCTTGTCGCCACCATCCTGTGTGGACGTGGGTTGCAAGGCCCATTTTTCACACTAACCTTAATTACTCTCAATTAAAAAATAATAATAATTTCACTTCCTCTCGCAATTTCTTCGCAACAAACAGCTAAAAACACAGCAACTTCCATCGCAATTTTTAAGAGAAGTTGTCGCGAAATCAGGCATTTTAGATCACAACAATCTCAAAAAATCCTCGCGAAATCCTGGAGGGACTGGTTATACACATTTAGTAACCAGCTAGCAAGCTAGACAGGCCCAGGTGGTGTCACTATAGAGGCGTCCAAGCGAGGTGAAGAGAGCTTGAACTGGGGAGCGACGGTGGTGACTGGGGTTATATACCGTGAGGGCGGAGCCTCCCACGTCACCACGCGTCTTGCCTTTCAGGCGTAAATAGAGGTGTCGTCAGCCAGACCACGCGAGGGCGTGATATCCCATAGTATCTGTTTTGTACCGAGTGAATCGACCGAAAGGGAACCCAGAGACAATCTGGCAGACATATAACTCATGTCACTAGTGATTGAAGTTGAAATGAGAGAGTGTGCATGGCTTTATGATTTATGTGTAAAACAGGAAAAATTGACCATGTCGTGCGAGGAAGAAGTTAAAATTGCTGGATCAGTAACATCTATGTCACCTACAGATAGTTATGGATCCTCTGAAGGTGCAGAAGAAGGCCTGATTGGATGTTCATCAACATTGCCTTTTAAAGGGACACCAGGCAAGCCTGATGCTTTTTCTCTACAAAACTCCCCCTCGCTCGGTCTTAAGCTCTTTTCCTTTTCTTTGCGTCTTCCGTCAAGGGTTTTCGCTGCTTCTTCGCCGGCTCTGCCATTATACACACGTTTGCAACAATCTCTAGCGTTTCGTTAGCCTGCCTCTGTGCTGTAAACTGATCCTGCTTCGGTCGGCGGGTAGGATAAACCGAACTTGCAAGTGGGATATTCTTCCTACAGGCAGTAGGGCGGGCGAGAGAGCCTTCATTCGCCCCGTAATGAGTCATTTAACTATATACCGACTTACGAAGATGATTAATTAACACGAAAACGTTGCCTAGTGTCCCTTTAAACTGCTAAAGACCTGTGTGTACACTATTCTGCAGCACACCATCACTGAGATGTTGCGGGGTTCTTGTTTCGGCTGTGAAGTGGTAGCCCGGTTAAAACCAGACCCTTCTCAGCGAATCTCGAATTTGCCGGAAGTACGTCTGGGTTTTTCCCAGGCTAGTGAAGTGGACCACCCGAGCCAGCGCCAGCATTCCTGTCTCTATGAACTGGATGCCTATTACTACCAGACACACATTGAGGAGATAAAACAGAAAATGTTCAAGCCGGAGCTGCTACAAGTCTTTACACATGTTTTTGAGGCATACAACATTCCTACACACCCCCAACAAATCTGGGGTGCCGTGGAGGCCATTGTGTATGAACTGGAAGAAGTACCATATATTTGTGAGAAACTGCAGGAACTAAAGGAAACCTTTACCGACCAACGTTGTGTGTATACTCTAGACCAGCGGTCCCCAACCACCGGGCCGCGGCCTGACATGAGTTAAAAAAATAAAATATAAAAAAAACTCAATTTAATTCACAATAATGTCACGTTTTTACATGGCATAGGCCTATATGCAGTTGTTTGATTGCACGCATGTTTGCATTTCGCAAGGTCTATTTTCTTACGTCTGTCTGTCCCGCCTTCAACACTATATATTCCCTTCAGCGCTGCGTCAGCTCACTTCACTTGATCAGTTCTTCGCGAACGGTAGTGTCACACGAAGTTAGCTAAACTGCTAGAATGAGCAACAAAAAACAACAATAGAGCATTTCTTTGGAAGGGGTAGTGGGGAAAAAGACCCACTGATGATGGTAGTGAGCCAGATACCTCAAAGAAAAAGAAGGGGTCATTCAATAGGAAATATGACGAGTCATATTTAAAATATGGTTTCGCAGAGACCGGTGACTCGCATGCACCAAGTCCTTTATGTGTGGTATGTGGCGATAAGTTGTCAAACGAAGCAATGAAACCATCAAAGCTAATTCGACATCTAGAGTCCAAGCATCCTACACTGAAAGACAAACCCCTTGAGTTCTTTGAGCGTAAGAAACGCGAGCAAGAAGGACAAAAACTAGTGCTTAAAGCAACCACATCGGTGAACGTGGCTGCGCTAAAAGCCTCATACTTAGTGGCTAGTCGGATTGCTAAAGCTAAGAAGCCGTTTACTATTGGGGAAGAGTTAATTCTGCCTGCTGCTAAAGACATGTGCAATAAATTCCTTGGGGAGGCTGCAGCTAATAATTGCTCAGGTACCGCTTTCTGCAAGCACTGTCCATAGACGAATTGATGATATATCAGAGGATATTGAGGCACAGTTGTTAGAGAGGGTGAATGGGTCACCGTGGTACGCAATCCAAGTTGATGAGTCAACTGATGTTGAAAATAAGGCAATGCTGCTGGTGTTTGTCCGGTACATATTTGAGGAGGATGTTCAGGAGGATTTGTTGTGTGTGCTGTCACTTCCAACGAACACCACAGCTGCAGAACTGTTCCGGGCTTTGGATGGTTAAGGAAGTCCAGTCTAAGGAAAATTAGACTGGTCTTTTTGTATTGGCGTATGCACTGATGGGGCTGCAGCCATGACCGGACGGCTGTCCGGTTTCACTGCAAGGGTTAGAGAGGTTGCCCCTGTCTGCGAGCCCACACACTGTATCATTCATAGGGAAATGCTGGCTAGCCGAAAACTGTCGCCCGAGTTGAATGGGGTATTAAATGATGTAGTTAAAATGATCAACAACATTAAAGCACACGCACTCAACTCTCGCTTATTTGAGCAGCTCTGTGAAGAAATGGATGCAGAGCACAAACGCCTTCTCTTGCACACAGAGGTCAGATGGCTGTCAAGGGGCAGGTCACTGGCCAGAGTGTTTGAGTTGCGAGAGCCGCTACAGAGATTTCTTACAGAAAAAAAGTCACCATTAGCTGCACATTTTAGTGATGAGGACTGGGTGTCAAAACTTGCTTACCTGTGTGACATATTCGGGTTGCTTAAAGGAGAATTCCGGTGTCATATTGACCTAAAGTGTATTGAAACATGATACCGAGTGTGAACGTATGTCTCATAGCCCATCTCGGCTTGTCCCCTGCACTCCAAAAATCTGGCTAGTTAGCCGATGCTACCAACAGCTTTTTCAATAGTGGTGCTTCGGCATCGGGCTAGCCATGCAAATAAATCACTGTTTTACACCCATTTACGAGGCTCAATATATCTCCACACTTCATTGGTAAACTTCCGAGGGCCCTGACATATAAAACGAGACATTGAGAACTTTGAAAAAGCACTGGTAGTTTAGTTACAAGACGATTTATACAGACAGTATCTTCATCGAAGTTTAGCGTTTGCAGCCATCTTGAATTTAGTCGCGATAAATTAGAACAGCAGTAAGAATGAACAGGTATGATAAGGGATCAGATTCCAAAAATAATTCAGTGGAAATGCATGGATTCCAGTTTCTTCCAGTAGCAGCAACTGGAATCCAATGGATACCTGTTCATTCTTACTCGTTGCTTGACTTATCGTGACTAAATTCAAGATGGCTGCAAACGCTAAACTCCAGATTTTGGAGTGCAGGGGACAAGCCGAGATGGGCTATGAGACATACGTTCACACTCGGTATCATGTTTCAATACACTTTAGGTCAATATCACACCGGAATTCTCCTTTAATGACCTCAACCTGTCACTCCAGGGGAGAATGACGACTGTCTTTAAACTGGCTGATAAAGTCGCCGCATTTAAAGCCAAGCTTGATTTGTGGGGACGACGAGTGGACCGGGGTGTATTTGATATGTTCCAAACAGTAGTGGGGGTTTTGGGAGAGACTGAGGCAGGGCCCTTTCTCTCGCAGCTGGTGCGCGATCACCTTGTTGCGCTTTCAAATGAGTTTGAGCGTTACTTCCCATCCTCCAAAGATCCACGGCAAACCAATGAGTGGGTCCGCAACCCATTTGTCAATATCCCGAATAGTCCTAACATGTCAGCGCAGGAGGAAGATCAGTTGATCGAAATTGCAAATGACGGTGGTCTTAAAAGTGTGTTTGAGCAAACCTCTCTGGCGGGTTTTTGGATTAAAACCAAAGCAGAATATCCAGAGATAGCCGTAAAAACGCTGAAAACGTTGCTACCATTTCCCACCACGTACCTATGCGAGGCCGGGTTTTCGGCAATGACTGCAACTAAGACCAAATTGCGCAATCGACTGGACATTTCGAACACACTGAGGGTGTCACTGTCTTCCATCACCCCCAGATGGAACCTTCTTGTTGCAGGGAAACAAGCACAGGGCTCCCACTAATTATTCGTAATGCACGTTTAGTTCCCATGTTTTGTTCCCATATTTTGTTAAGCATATGTTCACACTTGATAGATGTAGCTTCAAGTGGTTCAATTTTCATAGTTCATAGTTCATATTGTTCAATTTTCACTTCAAGTTCACGTTTTTCACATTGTTAAGAGTTTGTTACCTTCACTGTTCATACATAACTGGAGCTCGTTCTTTTCAAGTAATGCATGCACAACATATGGAATATGGAACCCCCAAACGCACCCCCCCGGTCCGTGAAAAGAAATTGGGAATTAAACCGGTCCATGGTACAAAAAAGGTTGGGGACCTCTGGCCTAGGCTACATAAGATGACCCCTGAAGCATCTGTGGAAAAAATGGAACGGGAGCTGCTCCGCGTGGCATATGCATGTGCGTACCTCCTGGAGGAGTAGGCCTAGGTGTGCTCAGACAGCAGATCGATGAATGAGAGTGCTATGTTCATGGGATGTTCAAGGACTGAGATAGTGTAAAGGTAGGACTATTTATTAATTAAATGTGCAGAAAGGACGTGGCTTAGCGAAGTCTCACGGTCACCATGGTAAGTAGTCATTTGTTATTATTTTCACTGGCTCATATACCCAGTCACATCTAGCAAGTAGCCTAACGTTACAGAATAGGTAATAATAATAATAATAATAATAAAGCTTTATTTGTATAGCACCTTTCATACACAGAATGCAGCTCAAAAGAAATATTTTCAGTCAGAGCAACATATCAAAAATATAGAAAATGACGGAGCGCTCTAGAATCTTTCCCATATTCCAGGAAGAAAGGCTTCAGTTAGTGCCACAGTTGCTTTCTCTGGTGAAATCTTGGCCAATTTACGTCTGTAGGCTATATTTTGTCATCCTGTTTGCTTACCTTGATAATTTGATAATAATCCTGTTCACTGGCTCAACTGGATATACCCAGTCACATCTAGCAATATCTCTTTAGTAGCCTAACGTTTTGCTCACAGAATAGGTAGGAAGAGTTTACATTATGCTGACTTATGGCGTTTCCCAATGGAAGCATATATAGAAAATAGCAGGGGACAAGGCAGCTCCCTGGAAAATCTCCTAGACTGATATAAAATCTCTGATGTCTAAGAATAAGGATTGAGACTTTGTTTGAGTCTAGCTAGGACATCTATCTTTACTTGAACCTGAGGAATTTTCAAGGATACTGTTTTCGTTGAGCAAACAACTTTTTTCAAGTCTCAAAAGCGATAGTTACTTCAAGATTTGGCTAGCCTACTAGCCCATCATATACTTTTTTGAGGAATGTAGTAGGGATTGGATCTAAAACACATGTTGAGGGAGCCGGTTTGAGTTATAATTTTACCAAGCTCAGATTGAGTAATAGGACATCATTTGATGAACCCTTAGAGAAGTGGTTCCTCCTCTCATTCCGAATAGCTCTATTATAATTTGTAATTTTTTCTTTTTAGAATAAACACGGTGAACCTGTAACTTAGTTTTTCTCAGGATATTTCGTTCATCCAAGGTGTCAGTTTGCTACAGGGCCTTTTTTAGTCTTTAAGGGTGCCACTCTGTCAAGTATTAAAAGATATACACAATGATGATCAGACTATTTATATCATTTACTGATAAGTCTGTGACTTCTATCCCTGAAATGACTTAAGATCATCAGGTGTTTGGGACATTTTTCCATTTAGGGCCTAAACAAATTGTAAATTAAAAAATAAAAATGTTCATAAGGGTGCTATCTACGAGGTAATTTCTCACACAGTAACAGGGATTGTAAATGTATGCAGCTGACTTCATTTACACCCTTGCATTCTTTAAGTTATCTCCTGTAACGTTACATTTTAGAGTGGCTGGACTCCCAGCAAAGACAGGTCCACAAAGCCCAGCAGAACATGAGCACCACAGAACAAGTTCATATCTTATCGAGTCGGCTGGGTGAGTAAGAATCTTTTTATATGTATACAAATATGTTTCAAATAAAATAATCTTGAATATAATTAATGTGTGAATATAAGATGGTTGTGGATATTCTCTAGCAAAGATATTCATAGACAGGGAAGACAGAAGTTACCCATATGCTTACGCAACTGTTTCACCATCAGTTTTTTATTTTTTTAAATTTTTAAATAAAAAAGGTGATAAAAGGATGAGAGACAGGGATGGCCTTTCTTGTATCATTATTTTTTCATCTTGAGTGCATGTGTAATAAATGGGAGTTCTTCCATATTGTAAATAAAACTCTGTTAGTGATTTTTCATACTATTGATATTCACCATGTGTCTGTGTCTGTATGCCTATGTGTTTAGATTTATTCTGTAGAGATGGAGTGGCCAGAGTGCTGTCCGTGGTGCTGAACATCAGTCAGAGGGGGTTTAATGAAGCAGCAGCCAGGCAGGCTCCCCCTTCTGGCACTGTGACATGCTCCAACTATAAACCATTAGGCTAGCTCATCATTCATCTACCAAACCACAGCACATACTGTGTAAACTAACCAGTGAACGAAACAGCAACAGGCAGCCAGGGTAGGCTATATTATTTTAAAGGAAAATAACACTTGAGGTGACTTCAGAGCAAATGGAGGTTACTGCTATCACTAAATCACTTACAATGACTGTTTTTATGAAGCTAGACATTTAGCTTCAAGTGAATACCTGAACAGTATACTGTATAGCCTCGACCATGACTATAATAATGCCCTAAATTAATGACATGTAATAAAACTCTGAATTTGATTGATATGCACCTGATAAATGTGCCATGACACCCATCCATCATCTTTAACAAGAAAATACTTGTGACAGAGTGAACAAGAAAACATTTGTAACAGAATGTAAAAACATACCAGTGATTTTTTATTTTATTTTCATATGCAGTAACAAAACCAACCATCATTACTGTACCAGTAACTAGTCAGCCTCTTGAGAGAGGTCATGGCAGTCACTACAACACCACAATCAGACACAGAAAAGGGGCCTGCTGGAGTTGAGTATGCAGTGCAATCAGGCCTACCAACATCAGTTAATAAATTCCTCCACTATACTGTCTTTGATAATATATACTGCACAAGTACATTATTCCAATCAATAGTGGTGATAAGAATATCAGTCACATATACATGATATTCCTTTGCAAATACAGTATAATATTTATTAATTTATTTATCATATATTCATTTCAATACTGCATGGCACTCAGCTGTACCTCCTGATGCACCATGGGTATTTGACATCTACAGAAATTCAGTATTGCAGTGAAAAATGTGTGTGTGTGTGTTTGCATTTATATTTGTGGAACTGCATAAGATTGAAAGGAAATGTGAAAGAATCATAAAACACTAATTTGTATTAAGGGGGTGGGAGTGTGTGATTGTGACCAGTGTTATGTCTAAGGAAGAACAATTCAATCCATCTGATTCATAAAAGCTCATTCCTCATATTCACCAACATTTCTTTTTTGCAGATGTTCAACACGTACAGTTGCACAGCCCTTACAGAACAAAAGAACCAAATTAGCAAATTACATATGAGTCCAAGTGTGAAACCTTTCTTGATTATAAAACCCATAATAACCAAATGAGTTTAACCAAAAATGTATAAAAAAAACTATAAAACTTAAATTAAGCTAAAGAGAGTCAATGTGCAGAGTAACGTGAGAAGGAATCCTCAGCTGATTACTGTCATTCTGACTGCGAGTAGCATAATATATGAATTCCACAAGTCTCTGAACAGCTCTTTGGGAGTGGGCCATGGTTCAGAGTTGTCTGCACACTGTACAGATGACTGCATCAGAGAGAAAGTAGAATCTCAGAGACCTGATCATTCATGACCAACAACATGTCCCTCTCAACTGTGCAGGATATTGAAAGTCACTCAGTTACCATCCTGATCTCTCTACACAGCTAGGGGTGGTTCAGGTGTGCATCTGAACAGAGCTTTTAGCTGTTCACCTTCAACACTCTGCATGGGCGAAGGCTAGAGTGAGAAGCACACTAACGTAAAACACAAGTTCTTATCAGCAATAAACCACCATTTATACCAGGCACAAGTAGCACATGCCGTCACCCTACTATCCTATTTTGTCCTCGCCTAAACACAAATGATCATAAAAATGTGTAATATGTTTAATCACAGCATTAAAACCATTACTGTAGGTTTGTTTGCATGATTGTTTTGTAGATACACTGGTTTACAGTAGCACAGACCCTTAAAAACTGATTTGCTAACTGAGGTGTGCATAGTTGAGGCTGTCTGAGAGGCCTAGATCTCTGAGGTTCTACCTTATTTGGGCAGTCTGAAAAGGAGAGAAAGAGAGAGACAGAATGCATGCTGTATACTGTAGGGATACATGTCGTGTACTATGCTGTATATCTATTTGTGAGAGACTATGTGAGTTGTAAAACAGTCAATTCAAGTGACATCTCACACTTTTGATCTTTTCTAAATGGGATTTGAATGAGAGCATTGTGAGTTATCAGTACAAAAGAAAAACGCATCGAATATGCAAATGGGGCAGAATATGGTCAGCTTGCGGCATAACCTTTAACCTGGAACAATAAGCCTGCAGTCCAAAGCAGGTGCTCGATTTACATTCCACAAAAGGATAGAGGACTCTTTAAAAAAGCAGTGCTCATCACAACAACAAAAAAAGAGAAAATTCAATGTCAACAGGCCACACTGATTCATCGTGGCTCGTGTTTTTTTCTCTCTGTACATTCCTATTGCAGTGTATCAAGAACAGAGCCTGTGAAGTGCAATTGGTAGTAGTGGTCCTGTGTAGCCCATAATAATCAAAACAATAGGAAAAAAAAACAATCTGCATGTTGCTGTAGACACCATGGAGTCAATCCAGGCAGGAGCCAGCTCATTGGACGAGAGTTTGTGATGCCTGACCCTGCACTCTTGAGTCGTATTTCAGGAGGTTTTTACTGGTTAAAGTGACAGCGTTGTGATTCTGTTGGACAGCTGACTGGTGCCCTGAAGCAGTAAGACCATGCTGGAAGGTCAGTATGGAACTATGAGAGGAGGGGGGAGTGTTGCAGAAAGGCAATTCCCCTTCTCCCTCAAGTGTCCTTGGCCACCACACGTCCCACGGCGCACTTTGACCTCTGCAGTGTGTGGGCTATACAGGAGGTGGAGGAGGGGGTCTCTGAGGCACTAGATATGTTGCAGCAGGAGCGGGCCTGCACAAAGAAAGACAACAAGAGCACAGGTCATGGTAAACATATTAGTCATGAATTATGCTGAAAAACTGTTCAAAATATTCCATACACTACAGTCTAGACAGATGTACTTCATGTATATTACACAAGACACAGGCAAACCAAGGTATTAACAGCTGTATCGTCGCACAGTTGATCTAAGGCTGCTAGGCAGTTCTGCTAAGGCTGTTCTGAGCAGTGAACATACTTGACAGGTGGCCGAGGTGGTCTCGTGGCATAAGATGGTCCAGAGGTGGTCCTATTTGTCTGAACAACCTGTAACACACACACCAGAAAACCCAAACCTTAGTTCAATTCCATTTCAAAGTTAAAGCTTGGACCTTAGTTTCTCAATAACAGTGATTTCTGTCACTGAGGCACAGACGAGCACTTTGGTCTTCTTGAATGCTCTCTTTTATAGCACTGATTGGTTGGTGCAACATAAATCATATCTTGCCTACTGTAATGTTACTCCAACAAATTCGATCAAAGACGATCTGCTAAAACATACTGGCAGATAACACTGAGACAATTGTATAATAATGAAAATATATATTATAAATGAAGAGTTTTCCATTGAGAAGGTACAGTATGTAAGAAGAGTTTTGCCCACCACCACTTATAAAGGGAGTAAAGGAAATGCGACTAGCATGCTCCTGCCACCACAACTATAAAAGCCCTTCAATCAAAACCACATCTCTCGTACCATGCAATGGTGAATAGCATGCTTTTGGGAGAAATACCAATGAAGTTATTCTGAGAACAACCAGATCTGCATTTTATGTAATCTCTCTTCACATGCACAATAAAATGTAGTGAGATTGCTGAGGTGTAAAAGGATTTGTAAAAACAACATGTTGATCTTTAAGTTAAGAATTCAGCCAGGACTTCAATTCAGTTGGTGGGTTTCTCACCACTGCGATGCTCAGAGAGGTATTAAAGGTAAACTATGCAGTATTGGCATATTCCTTACTGTTTTCTCGGTTTTTGCTTCTTTTCCCTGGCTCTGTCATGACGAGTGTCTGAGAAACTCCATCGCTACCTTTTTCTAGCCGGTGCCTGGCGTGTATGTGTATTTGAATGCAGTAAAGCAATTCGTTACACTCGTTATACTTCCTGATACTGAGGCCGTCGGCCCGCCGGCCGACAGTTGCAAGGGTGGTTTTTCCGCTCACAGGCGCTAGGGGGAAGCGAGACGGCCACCATTCAACCCGAAAAAAGTCATATAACCATTCCAATGACTCTGAAACTGTTAAATTAAGGTAAATTAAGCTAAAAAAACGTGCACATTAAGCTAAAAAAACTGCATAGCGTGCCTTTAAATCGTCAACAATTCAGCAGCATTTCTAAGTCAGAGTTGGGCTATAAAGCCCATGGATGCAGAGCAAGTGAAGAGAGAGAAGGAGAGCAGCTGACATGGAAGGATAGATCAGGAGAGGGAGAAATGTGGGACCGTAGAGGAGAGAAGCAGGCCCCTGAGGGAAACAGTAATGACGCTAAGACACAACAACCCCTTCGAGTGTGAGGGGCCCAGGGCATTTACCTCTTCTGGTGGTAATAACTGAACTTGGTGCTTTTGGTCAGATGCAGGAGAGAAGAGAAAAGCTTAGTCAGTTGCTTACATAGAGGGTGTTACATCAGATATAAAGATATGGGAGATCTCCAGTCAATGGAGATGTCCTGTCCTGTCAATGATTACGGACCAACACCAGTTTCTTTGAAGACAGTTAGCATGGGATTAATGTATAGGCAAGTTAACACACAAGTGCATACATGGTTTCGAACACAATGGTTGCAAAAGGAGATTTGGCTAAATTTGAAAAGAGTGAGCTTTAGATTATCATTTCTTTGATACTTGTCTGGATATTAGCTTGACAAAGTGTGAGTGTATTTGTATTATTTTGCCTGAATACTGTATATAAGAAAATGCATGCATCAATGTGTGTCCATTAGCCCACACTCTGGCAAAGAATTGAATGATCAGCTCATCAGAGTAGGTTGTGGGAAGGGGAAGACCTGGACACTGACTACCTCCATCTTCATCTCTGTGGTTGATATGACCATCCTGCCTTAAACAGGACGCAGTAAAATGCAGTCAGAGACTCCATGTGAAAATCTCAGTGTTAATTCCGTTAATTCACATGGACTTGGGTGAACTCTGAGCTGAGTTATGACCTACTGTATAGTCTAAGTATATAAGTAAGTATACTCTTTTGATCCCGTGAGGGAAATTTGGTCTCTGCATTTATCCCAATCTGTGAATTAGTGAAACACACTCAGCACACTGAACCCACTAATCCTGGCACAGTGAGCTGCCTGCAACAACAGCGGCGCTCGGGGAGCAGTGAGGGGTTAGGTGCCTTGTTAGGTGCCCTCTGGTTACAAGTCCGAAGCGCTAACCACGGCTGCCCCAATCCTGCCTGTCTATCCACCGACAGTGCAGAGTTCAGAGAAGGAAAGGTTCATGTACGTGGATTTGGTCCTATCCAAACCGTGTCAGAGATTCCAGACCAGAGCTTGGGGTATTGATATCTTCCCATTCACAGATATGTAAATCTGGTGTGGATTTCAGGGACTATTTAGCCATCTGTTAACACTATTAACAGCTAAGAGGCATGCATACGGGGTAAGCCCTCTCAAATATTTCCCCACTCCCTAACTTTGCCTGCACTACCACTACCTTGTAGAAGGGTCGTAACAGTGCTTAACTATTTCAGTATGCGTGTGTGTGTGTGAGTGTTTATGTACTGTATATAGAGGTGCATGTGTAACTTACTCCATTTTTAACGATATTGGGATTTTCTCTCTGGGAGGGTGGGACATGGCTGTTGTCCTGAGGCACCGGTTCAGCCCTGTTCAATACACAGAGAGAATAAGAGGTAGAAATATATACAAATTAAGCAATAAGCCCCGAGAGGCCGTAGGTTACACTGATTCTACAACGGCTAAGGGGCGTTGTTAGGCACGACGCACTAGCGGAGCACCCCCTTAGCCTCGAGTGGCTTATTGCTTTTCTAAAACTGTTATTATAAATACCTGGCAAAGTTTCATAAAGTGAAGGCACAGCAAATAGAAATGTAACGATTTTTTCATAGATAATCATTCTTCCGCCAATAAATATATTTCCTCTATCTGAATGGTTGCCAAGCAACGTCGAAACGTAGCTACTTTTTGTATCAAGTTATGGTAGCGCAGTAATATAGAAAGAAATGCGGTCAAGGTGTATGTTTATGCTGCATTTTACAATGGCATCGAACGCGATTCAGCCAATCACAATCAAGTACCGGAACTATCAGTTTTATTAGTTATATAATATTTTATAATATTTTATTAGCAGTATTATTAGTAATGTATATTAAGGATCCTTGGTATATATTTAGCACAGTAGTAGATTTAGCACAGATTTTAACTGGGCTTACTGGGTTTATGTGATATTTCCACATAGGCTATGTGATGTGCTTGCTCTTAATGAAATGTATGTAATAATTTGCGCAGCAGAAACTCAAACTTCTAACCTCCATTATTTTATATATTTGGTTACACCTGTTATATGTTTGGGCATAGCTGGAATATTCATGTTGTGACCTCAGCCCTTGCTCTATTTCTGAACTGGTGACTTCACTTCCTGTACTCACTCGTAGCCCCGTGAACGATTCCTCCTGGTGAAGCGCCGTCGCAGCTCGTTCCGTCTGAAGAACACATACAGACCCAGCAGGAGCAGAGGGAGGACCAGGAAAAAGAAGACCAGCAGACCGTCCCTGGTGGATGTGTCCTTATCTGAAGACAAGCAGAGAGAGAGAGGGAGACAGGGAGAGAGGAAGTGAGAGGAGCGAAGGAGTGGGATATCTGTCCTAACGTCTACTGTCTGAACAAGCATAGGAGCAGCTGCTGTTAAGGTTTTGGGGCTGAAACGTGTTCACCTTTCATACCATATACTATTCATATTTCATATGTTCTTCAGTAGAATAAATGTGGTTTGGCTTATGTGAAATGGACGTTCCACACATTAGGTGCATCAACGACACATGGTGTTTTATTGGCTCAGACTGTTCTATCATACCGTTGCATGGTGTTTCATTGGCTCAGGCTGCTCTATCATACCATTCCATGGTGTTTCATTGGCTCAGGCTGCTCTATCATACCATTCAATGGTGTTTCATTGGCTCAGGCTGCTCTATCATACCGTTCCATGTGGGACCGCTGTCAATGCTCCCTCCATAACCCTCCTCCTTACAGAAAGGGGGAGCCCATCCGTAATCACAGTGGCAGTTTTTATTGTTGTTACAGACCTGTAACACACACACACACACACACACACACACATACAGAGACACACACACAAACACACACACTCTAAATGCTTTGACAATTGAACCAAGTTGTGATTCTCCTGAAACACCGAGACATAAGGAGACAGAGGAACGTAAACAGCTGAAAAGCTTACCCCATGGCCGTTACATTTATTCTTCATGTCACAATCATAGTTAAGCTCTGACGAGTGTCTGCACTCAAAATTCAAGCACACCTGAGGACAAAAGCACATGTAAAATGATCACATTGCATCATCGGAGACACATGTGCAAATGCTGATGTGTGCATATTGAGAGAAAGTGGAATAGAACATTATGTCCAATATTCCAATATATGGTTTAATGTTCTGCATTATGTCCAATATTCCAATATGTGGTTTAATGGTCTGCATTTCTCATTAGTGGGTCACTTTGATACTAAAAGTATGATTCTATGTCATGACTGTATGATATCTGTACTGTCCCTGTGTATATCTGTGTGTGACTGTATTTAGAGATAAGCCAGAATATTATGACTTTGCAGTGTTTCACTGTTCTGCATGGCTGCGTCAGTAGCTATCTGCTCCAGATTGCCAGGCTGCCACTAATCAGGGTCTGATGGATCAGCAGCTGATGGATCTTTAGGTGAAGTCATGCTGTCTCTCCCTTGATGCACATCATTGTAAATAAACTCTGTTCCTGATTTTTCATACTATTGGTCTGACTGGGTCTCTATTAAATCTATGGTATCAAAATTACCATCAATATACATATAGTCTTTTACAGTGACTGTAACTTCATTCTAAATATACAAAATCTCTCTCTCTCAAACATTTCTAAAACACAAGATATACTATAAGTGACGTATAAAAATCTGTTGTTTCTTGTCAAGTGTTGGTGTGTGTGGTGTGCGTCTGGTGTTCTTCACATCGGCATGGCGATGCCACCTCACCTTGTTCTCCCCACACTTGGTGCCCTCGCTCACCACGCCCGGGTCAGGCACGTCTGGCCCTAGCGAGAAGTCCACCCCCCAGCACTTGGACTTGGTGCGTTGGATGGTTGTTTGGATGATGGCGGGGTTGATGCCAAATATGGTGCCCGAGTCCACATTCTCACACTGCAGCTTCCCACACTTGGCATTCCTACAGGGGAACATACACACACATGAGTCATACCAACACATATTATCACTCTATCTGTATGTGAATGCATACACATGCATACAGAACTAACTTTCAATATAGTGATACAGTAATTTCCTGTGTATTAGCCGCATTGTGTATAAGTCGCAGGACAGTGTTTTATGCAATTTAAAAGAAACAAAACCATATTAATACCATATTAACTGCCCCCGTGTATTAACCTCAAAGCGGAAGAAATGTTGTAAAATCAATGTATAAGCCACGGTTAATAGTTGGGAAATTACATATAAGATACCAATATACAGTGAATATAATTAAATCACACCTCGAAGTACATATTACGTATATATCCAAAATGCTTGCAATTTCAAGTACATACACACATACCAGCAATAATACGCTGTGCTGTTTTGTGCAACTATTTTATTGAGATATATAGATATATATATTGAGATATAGTAAAACAATGACACAAAGTCACACATCTGCCCATTGGGCTTTGCACATTTATATAGGAGTGTGAGCTTGCATAGTTTCAGCGCTATATCCTGACCTGGTCTCACATTTCCTGTAACTGTTGGAGTGGTAGCCACAGTTTCCGAAGCGGTCACCTTTGGAGTTGACCATCTCAAAGCATTCATCAGGCGCTGACTTTGCCTCTGTGAAAGCACACAAAGAGTACAGGGACATATGAACAAATCTGAACTGTGCGAGGTCAAAGCATGTTGAAGGACAACAATGTTGCCAGAAGAGGGCGCCAAATTACAGTTATGCCACAGGTATTATGAGAAAAGTGTACATTCTGAGCTTTGCTACAGATTGCACAGAGGGATTTATTACAGGTTTTCTCCATTGGTTTGGCTCATTTCTTGAAACAGAAATTACATTCTCAAAAAAACACGGACACACCTCCCAACTACTTGGTAATTGTTCACAACAGAATTGAATTTCTCATTCATTTCATCAAATTGCAAATGTCTGCAATTGCAAAAGACGTTTGCAAATGATTAAGTACAGGTAGCCTCCATATAGCACAATTTCCAAGTGAATAGATCTTGTTGGTCTACTGATTGTTGGTCTACTGATACAACTGATTGTATCACAAAGTAAGTCATCACATGCACAATAGTCTGTTCAATTGTCAAAATTAGTCAAGAACATAATACCATGAATACCATATATATATATATATATTTCTTTTTTTTTTACAGCACTGTAGGCTACATATGGGTTCCTTCGGAAGACAGAGTGGAAGAGGCCAATGAGCTGAAGAGAGCGAAATACACTGAAATAGCAGAGGAGGCAGCCAGGCGAGGTTGGAGTGCACGATTAAGGCCTATTGAAATCGGTGCACGAGGGTTTGTGGCCAGATCTGCTATTGGCTTGCTGTCTAATTAGGCATTTGTGGTCGAAGTCTAAGGCAGGTGGTTAGTAACATGTCCTTAGCAGCAGAACGAGCAAGCGAATGGTTGTGGGTAAGGAGAAGTTACCCTTCCTGGGGCGCAAGCTAAGGTAAGCTAACTGGCTAATTTGTTTTGTGTTTGTGATGGGCCCTAAGCTACCTGGCTAAGTTAACTGGCTAATTTGTTTTGTGTTTGTGATGGGCTGTGCCTAGGTTGATGGTGGTTGGCTAGGGTTTTTATGGTTATGGTTCTGTCCACATCAACGGGACGGACCAACCTAGCCAACCTAGACCAGGCTGGTTAAGAGTATTTTGGGTATTGGATATTTCAATGTGGTAATATGGTGGCAGCATGGAGGGGAGTGTCTCCAGGACGCTGGTTTCACTGTTAAGTCTTCATGAGGTGTCGTGGGCCTAACTTAACTTGAGGGTGCCTACTTGATAACCCCAATGACATGCCGCATACTATATACTGCTGTTGGATGGGCTATTTGTCTTGTTTGTTTGTGACCATTTGTTGGCAGATTTTTGGGTAGCGTGCTTTTTAAAGTTAATTTGAGTAGGGGCTTCTGAATGAGTTTTTACCTTGGATTTTGGCACAAGGGATTTTAACATCTAATCCTGTGTATTAATGTAAAACATATAATTGTACTTGTTTTTTGTTTATGTGTTTATATTGCAATATATTGCACTACATTTTCTTTTTACAGTTTTTCTCAGTTGCTTTGGTACATTTCTCTAGCCTAGAAATCTAGACGCACCCTAGCGGCGGCAAATTAATTTGCTCAGCCTGTACGTGTAGTATCAAACCATAGGAATTTCTATTGGCTGACGCCGTGGACCTCATCCAATCACAGCGCTCTATTTTGTTAGAGTCTTAAGGCGGGCTTAACAGGATAACGACAGTCCTGCGACGGTGAACAACAAGGAAGGTGGCTATGGCGAACTAAGAGTGGTTGTTTGAATCGGCGTTGGCGTCAACTTTGGAGGAGTTGGACTTGTGCTTTGAAAGTAGAGCAACACAATGCACTTAAATCATTCCTTTCGAAGAAGGATGTATTTGCCGTTTTGCCGACCGGATATGGATATGGTCGTAGCGCTGGCCTATTGCATGCCTAGGCAGTTTGAAAGACAATTCTCTGCCCGCCCCTTGGATTAAGCGAGGTGAATGGTTCGATTCCAGACTATACATTTCAATGATATAGGATGGCCCGCCAGGCTAACATTTCTCAGATCAGAATTGAAATTCAAAACTACCTGTTCAATCTTCACATCATAGTATCACTTGTGCACATCAAAAAAGCAGCTTCTCATTTCTCTACTCTTACAGAAAAATCATATTTTTTGTTCTTTTTCCGTTTTATACACAATTATATTCTGTTAGCTAGACAAGAAACGAGTACAGTAACCATTGTCAATGAAGGACTGGGCTAAGACTGAGAGATGGACATGAGGGATATTTCAATGGTGGCAAAACATCTAAACATTTTGACTTGCAGTGCTTACACAATGCCAAAGGGACAATGCATTTGGGGGGCACTGACTATTTATATGAGAAAGAAATTTAGTTTTGACACATGACTGAACTGTTTTGGGAGAGATATGAGCTTTTGCAGGTGACTCATGGTGCTGTGCTGAACCATCCAGGTTATTTTGGCAAAAGCATCAAGAGTGTTGAGAACGTCTGGTCTGTTTCAAGAAATGAGCAAAAGCAATTGAGAAGGATCTTTGCAATTTCCGTGGCACTGACTCTTTATATGGGAAAGGGATTTAGTTTTGAAGCATAAGTGAAAGGTTTTGGGAGAGTTATGAGCTTTTGCAAGTGAGCATTGGTGTTGTGCTGAACAGTAAGAGTGTTTTGCCAAATGATCTTAGTGTTTTGAGAATGTAATTTCTGTTTCAAGAAATGAGCCAAACCAATGGAGAAAAACTGTAAAAACACACATATCTTAAACACATACACCTACATTAGGTTGTACTTAACACATGCTGATTATGGTACTCATGCAATTTATATTGCCTGGACACTGTCAATGTTTT